>NW_025802777.1:9501505-9653390 GCF_021613505.1 Equus quagga
TGGGAGTCCATGGAGCTGGTTGCTAACATCTGGGAGTCCATGGAGCTAGTTGCTAACATCTGGGAGTCCATGGTGCTAGAGGCTAACATCTGGGAGTCCATGGTGTTGGACGCTAGCATCTGGGAGTCCATGGTATTGGACGCTAGCATTTGGGAGTCCATGGTGTTGGACGCTAACATATGGGTCTCCATGGTGTTAGAAGCTAACATATGGGATTCTTGGGCCATCAAGGGATCCACTCCTACTGTTACAGAAGTCTCCCCCACTAACGTAGCAGGCAGCTCCTGTGCTACCGTATTATAGGATTCCAGCGCTGTCGTCGAGGGCACCTCCAGGGACTGCGACACGGTCATCGTTGACAGCTCCGTTGTTGTCACCACAGACTGGACAGAGATCTCCAGCGCCACAGTTGCCACAGGCTGCCCAGGCAACTCTGGCGCCCCAGGCTGCCCTGGCAACTCCAGCACCCCGGTTGCCAGAGGCTGCCCCAAAAGCTCCAGTGCTCCAGCTGCCCCAGACTGCCCCGAGAATTCCAGTGCCCCAGCTGCCATGAGCTGCCCAGGCAACTCCAGTGCCCCAGTTGCCACAGGCTGCCCCGACAACTCCAGTGCCCTAGTTGCCGAAGGCAGCCCTGGCAACTCTGGCACCCCAGTCACCGAAGGCTGCCCTGACAACTCCAGCGCTGTTGTTGCCACTGGCTGTCCTGGCAACTCCAGCACCATCGCTGCCTCAGGCTGCCCCAGCAACCCTGATGCCGTTGTCACCTCAGGCTGCCCAGGATGTTCCATCGTTGTCATCCCCACAGGCTGCTCCAACTCTGTCGTCGTCACAGGTTGTTCGGTCAACTCCATTGCTACGGTAACTGCAGGCTGACCTGGCAACTCTACTGCTGCTGTCACCGCAGGCAGCCCTGGCAACTCCTGTGCCATCACAGGTGGCTCTGGTACCTCCTGTGGTGGCTCCAACCCCATAGATGGTGCTGGAAGCCCCGGCAATTCCTGCGACAACTGTGGCACTGATGTCACAGAGGGCCCCGGCAACTCAGGCACTGCTGTCGCAGGGGGCCCTAGCAACTCAGGCACTGGGGTAGAAAGGGGCCCTGGCAACTCCGGCACTGGGGTAGCAGAGGGCCCAGGTAACTCCAGCACTGGAGTCACAGGGGGCCCCTGCAACTCCAGCATGGAGGTCGCAGGTGGCCCCGGCAACTCCATCGCTGAGGCCACCGACGACTCCGGCAGCTCCAACGCTGTGGTCTTGGGCAGCTCCAGCAACTCCTGTGGTCTTGTCATGGATGAATCTGCAACCTCCGATGGTACTTCTACAGGCTGCTCTGGCAATCTGAGCACTTCAGTTGCAGATGACTCTGGAAAATCCATTGTTGTTGATGTGCTTGGTTCTGGGTGCACCTCAGTAGGTGTCTCTGATGATACCGCAAGGGTTTCTGATGGCTCTAGCACTTTTGCTACTGGAGGCTCTAAGAACATGATCTTTGATGGCTCTGGAGGTGTGCTCTCCAAAGATTTCAGCACAGACTTCATCTGATACTCCACTGACATTGTTACAACCGGCTCAGACGTCTTCAGCACTACTGTTGTAGTAGGCACTGGTGCTGTTGCAAAGGGATCCACAATCTTTGTCAAGGATGGTTCCAGCGTTACTGCCACAGACTGCTCTGACTGCACTGAGATTACTGATGTAGATGCAACTGACAGTTCTGCAGTTTTCATAGCTGGCTTCAGAGTCTCTAAGGTGTGTGGCTCTGATACCTCCATTGATACTACAGGAGGTTCTAGCACAACTGCAGGAGATTCACTAGTCTCAGATAGGCCAAATGCTCTTACAGGATACTCCAGTGCCATAGCTGAAGGTTCAGAATCAAACTTCAAAAAGGAATCTGATTCTAAATCTATGTTCCCGTCATGATGTGATTTCAGCTTGGATTCAGATTCTTCTGGCTGTCTTTTATACTTTTTTTCCTTTTCTTTCTTCTTTTTCTTCTTTTTATTTTTGTGCTTTTTGTGCTTCTTTGACTTTTTGCTGGGTATTTCATCAGTAGGATCTGTTTGTACAGACACACATCTACTTTTCCTGGAGGCCTCCTTCAAGTCTGAAATTAAAGGAAATCAATTTTAACTTGTCAAACATTCCCCAAAGTAGATTTATATAAATCATACAGGCCAAAATTCACATTCCATGTTAAAACACCATTATATAACACTTCTTGTTAAAAAACTATTTGCCAAACAAACTATTTTCCATAAACCAATTAGCTGAAGATTCATACTTCTCCAATATTTCCTTCCACAACTACAGCCTGGATTAAAAATAAGTTCTCAGTTTACCACAAAAACTTTTAAAATTACATTAAGATATGTTTTACTAAATTCATTTAAAATGATTATTTTCTCCAGCTCTCAAATTATAGCAAATTACTTTTAAACTACACTTAAAGATGAGTATCTTTCATATTACCAATTGTTAGAATTCCTTTGAAAAATACCCATATCAAATCATTTTACGACTATTTTATAACCCCTACTTATATAGGAAGCAACATGGCACTGGCTCTGGAACAGCCTGTCTGTTTCTGGATCCTGAACCAATCCACCAGGTCACTAGATGAATGGACTTGGCCAAATTACTGACAGTTACTTGAGTAGAGGATGAAGTGAGTTAAAACATACAAAATACATTGAACAACACCTGGCACATAGTAAGCCCTCAACAAATGCTAGCGTTTGCTTTTATATAATACACAAAAGGTCTGAACAACAAATGTAAAGTATCAATATGGAACTTGAATTTTACCTTATCACACCCACGTTACATTCTAATAAAAATAAGACCTTTCCCCCCAATACTCTTCTAACATTATTAAGAAATAACTTTTTTAATGTTTCTACTTAGAAAATAATAAAGTCATTTTGGGAAAGAAATTCTTACAGTCCTTAACATGTAACTTAAGAACACTGCAATTTGCATATCTGAAAGAGAAAGTGGTGTATATTCCACTTTACAACCAGATGGGATTTACTCCAATGCCAATATCAAATTAGATAAATCTCAGTGATCCAGAAAAAGCTGTTTAGAAATCCACGCCATCAATATCATGGAAAAAAATGAATCAACACATGACAAGACCCATTCCAAAGCAAACTACTCATTTTCTGTTGTGTTTATTAAGTACCAAATATTAGTTAGCTAAGTTATATTTCAATCAGGAAAAAGTTGCTAGAGCCATGAATCTAGATACAGCTAAAATCTACGCTTTTTTACCATACTCTGTACCAAAAATAAAAACTAAAAAAATAAGAAACCATACCACATTCCTCCATTTCCAAAACTAAATGAAGATACTGTTATTTTTGTGGCTGTTCATAAATCTTTCATTTCCAAACATCAATTATCTAATCAATTCCAAAAACATTAAACATCCAAGCAATGATTCTTCTCCATTCATTGTACCTTTAAGAGGGATGGATGCAAACAAGGCAATCTCTAAGCTTGGGCTTTAAAATAAAACCTCCCAGGATTTTAAAATTATTACAGATTTGGTCCAAGCTTCTGCACCTTCCAAAACTGACATTTACACAACTGTTCAATGAAAACCCACATTCAAAATCCTGGCATTGAGGCACTACAAGACTGAATCAGATAAAGTCATAGTCTACCACCAAAGCAAACAAGTGCATCAACGCTCACGTTTCTGGATAACTGTATTTTCAAAGAATTTAAACAAAGTCTTTGGTTAACAATTAAACTAAAACTTAGAAATCTTTGAAGTTTTAGATCTAATGAACATTTTAAATACCCCATACTCAAGAAATAATAGTTAACTATTTAAAAGTCTTAAAACAAAGTTTTTGAGATAGCTAATTATCTCCAACTTACCTGGCTTATATCGTAGTTCTGTATCCAAGACCCCAGAAAGTACTTCCTCTATCTTCTGCACTATTTCTTCATTTGGTAGGCTCCTGGCAGAGGCAGCTGCATCACCTGCCTGGTTTCCTTCAATAGGTGTATTTGTTTCACCATTGAGCTGACCTTCACTCCTTCCACTTGACAAGAAAAGTTATCAAAATTCGTTAATATTTTTACCACATCATATAATAAATTTAGATTTATAACTCAACTGATTAAAATAATAATCTTATATTGTTCATACACAACATGAACTATTTTTGTGTTTCTTTCAGATAATATTCCCTGTCAACAGTGCTTCCTTAACACTATCTGCTTATAGTTGGTACATTTTCATTTTTACACAATTACATACAGTTTTCAGAACCTGAAAGTTAAGAGAAAGTCTTTGAATAGGTTTTAAGCTCATCTTTTTTTTTTTAAATAAAATACTCCCAGAAATCTAAATTGGTTTAGATATGGGTTACCTGCATATTTATCTCAGGGGAGAAAAACTATTAAGATCACAATCATAAATGTAAAGAAAAATATATAACCCAACATTATGGAAGAAGCTATAGCTACAATAAAGCCACACCTGTGCATGGATCACAATCAGCATCAACAGCATCAAGGAACACAAAATTAGCCACAAACACATTAAGTAAAAAGGGTAACATGTAGCCTCTGATCAGGTTTAGACTAAGTTATTGAAATGCCATAAAGTTTAAAAAGAAAAATACATTTATATAACTTGTATCCACTCATCAAAAATTCGGGTGTTAAAAAACTTTCTGGTGTTCAAAAAAAAATTCATGTGAAACAAGTGACAATTCATTTATACCAACAGTAAAGGAATGAATGGCTTAACATATTTTCAATTCAGAGCCAGAAGGATCTTGACATTTATTTACCTAGTCATTCTTACTATTTTTGCATAAAATTTTTTTGAAATAATTTCAACAACTTAAATTTTAGCTAACATCAATTATGCTCCAATACCTGATAAAAAGCCTGAACAGTAAAAAACAAAAAAAATCAGTACTGAACTAAATGTTAAGGAATAATTGGTTTTAAAAAAATCACATAACTAACATTTATTGACTATTCGTGTCACATGGTTCTACATTTTTTAACTCATTTAATCCTAACAAAACTCTAAGGTCAGCACTACTATTCTCATTTTATAAATAAGGAAAACGAGGCACAGAGAAGACAAGGAACGTAGCGGAAGGTCACCTATCTATTAAGAGGTCAAACTGGTATTCAAAACCAGAGCTCATACACTCAACTACCACCTATAAACATAAATCTCCTTACCCAAACTGATATATATAAAAATAGATGAGAAAACAGAGAAATATAGCTCACTGAAATGGCAAATAATCAAAAACTTGTTTTCAGACTGATAACATTGCATGTTACTTGAGAAGAACCTGAATATTCTTCTAGTAATAAACTGCCCTAATATTCTTTTCAGATTTTCTTTCTGGAGCTCTTTATTTCATACTTTTCCAAAGCACCTGCATGTAACCACCTCACTAAAAAGGCCACGGATTTAAAAATCGACAAAAGTACGACTTAAAAAAGTCAATCTATGAGAAAGTAATCATCTTAAAGCTATCAGAATGTTTACCTCAACTACTGCAAAGGGATGAAAACTTCAAACCACCTAACTATCCTCGATACATTCCTACAACAGAATTCGATGGAGCGTGAAAAATGTCCTAAAACACTACTGAGACTGTAATCAAACACCAACTCGTTCACGATACATAGATAGGGGAAAAACACAAGATTATCACATTTCACAAAACATGTATGTGCATCGGTACAAACAATGAAAGAACACAAAGGGCATCAATAACTAGGTGGTGGTTTTTTATCTTTTTATTTTTTCTAAATTTTGTACAACAATAAAACGCTCATTTTCTATCACAAAAACTAATTCTTAAAAGGTATAAAAACAAAGCATTACAAGAAACAAACAAAACTAATCGCACGCAACTATTAAGTTTTCAGAAAAACTATATTCGCTTAGCTCAGGTCTTTTCTCATTCTAAAATCACTAGCACATAACAAAATTTTAAAAAGCAATGAAATGAGTGAGCAGATACATTTCCCACTTAAAAGACAATATATCCTACAAAAATAATAATTCTAGCAATACTATATCATTGCCCCAATAACCCTACGTTAATTTGTGTGCTTAATTTACAATTGCGTTGTCGGCTGATTTTCAAATTCACGTATTGCTCTTGCTCTCAACTTTTAAAATACAACTAGCAAAAACATTTGAACTCGGAATAAATATTTACGCTATACAAAGCAAAAATCACTGAACAACATGACCCACGCTATTTTCCTTTCTAAATAAACAAGTGTATCTTTGGAAAGGTCTTCCCGTTCAAATTTTGTGGAATCCAGGGTAAACGACGTATAGTCTAAGAGCAAAGGCAGCAGTAGCATGTTGTTCTAACACGTCAATCGGGGCAGGCGTAGCAAAAACATTGAGACCGACACACAAAGCCCACTTTCCGCTTGGTAAATTAAGACGTTACGAGTAATTCAAAGTCCCCGTCCATCCTCGCCTCGAGTATTTTGTCCAAGTAGCTAACGCTAATCTGAGCTGCTTTCAATTGCTAAGCTATTCGAACGCTGCCCGGTGGAAGCCACAGGACAGGAGGGCCCAAATAATCTAATTAAAGGATCCCGACCCCTAAATGGTCCGCAGCTTGCAATACTAAAGCGGATTTAAGATTACCCAAGAAACGGCCGTTAGAGACCCTTTCCGGTCACAGGCACCGGCCGGCGAGGGCCGCGGAGGCGGGGAGGGGGAGGGGGGACGCGGCGGCGGAGGAGGAGCCGAGGCAGGAACTAGGCCCGTCGCCGGTGGACACCCAGGCCGACAAACAGCTAAAGGGTCGGGGATGGCCAGACGGGCGAGAAGGATGAGCATCGTAACTCGACTCTAGAAAAGGGAGTCTGGGGTTCCCTCGGAAAGGGCGAAGTTCCTCGCCGGGAAAGGAGGGAACGGATGGGGGGGGAGGGCCCGGAAAATGGATCCCAGGCCCAGGCGGGGCTGTAGCGGGGCCTGAGGCGAGGAACTACGGCGTCTCTGAAGAGAGGTGCCATGGAAGGCTACGTGGCGCCCTATCGGTCCTTTGGGAACAAAAGGGTCTGGGAAACGTTTACCTGGAAAGTTCCTGTTGAATTTCCCGGAATTTACTGACCACGAAAGACCTAAATATCTGCTCGATGTTGGTCGCCATGGCGTCCGCTCCGTTCTCTCAACTCCTCCTCGCTAGTCCTCCAGGCTCCCAGCATGCCTCGGGAGGAGGCGCAGCGGCCAATTCCGTCTCTCGGCGTCCTGATTGGCTCCTGTGAGAGCGACCAGACCGGCACGTTCCGCCGCTGGGCCAATCAGTGAAGACGGCCCCGCTCTCCTCCGCTGTTTCTGAGCGGCTGGGGTAGAGATGCTGACGTTTGCGCCGCGCACGACTGTGTCCGCCATGTTAGTGACTGACGCAGGCGCCATTACAGGAGAAGTCTCTGTTGAGGCGACTCTGAGCTTAAGTTGCCAGTCTCCAACGGTGTTTGGGGGTGCTTAAGAGGCTTTCTTTAGCCACCGAGCGCCTGAGATTAAATGCCACGAGGAAAGGGAACAAGAAGGGCAACATGATGTTTGACACGGGCGCCCCCCCCCCCCCACATTCCCGGGCGGCGCCAAGTTGAGTTTCAGCGGGGACTAGCGTCCGGGAAAACATTCATCAGCGCCTGCCCCCACTGTGGTGCTAGCACGAAGAACACGCTGTCGCCCCATCTCTCTCCCAGGGCATCCTATAGTCGGCCCCCTTTCTTTTTTTTAAGCCACAGGCGGGCGGTCCTGAGCGACCTGGGTTCAGAGCCTGGTGCATTCTAGTCTCGTCAGGAGCCAGGCGCGTCACGAGACTTGGACGCGCTGGCTGCTCGGTTCCGCCTCGTTAGCCACACACAAGCGGCTGAACGTGGAGTTAGCCTTTGGGCGCTACCCCTCCTCCCTGCTTAGGAGGCTCTCGGGGGGAACAGGGACGCTCCGTGGGCCTGCCCCTCTGTGTGCCATGAGGAACGCGCCTCGCTCCCGAGGAGACTCAGGCCGCGCCCGGGGCGGGACGGGGGCGCGCTCAGCCCCGCGCAGCACGGACACGGGCCGCGCCGACCAATGGGGAGGCGAAGCCCCCGCGGGGCGGGCGGGGAGCGCGGGCGCCGGAGCCGCGCGGCGACATCCGGCGCGGCCACGCGAGGGGGGTCAGTCCGACCTGCGAGACTGCCTTGTGTCGGTGCGTAAGCCCCCTCCGCTTTTCAGTCCATTTATGCTTTGGTCGGGGGATTTCACGTCAGGTGTTGACTGGAACTGTAGGACCTGGTTTGGCTGTCGGAATTTCCGTCTTATTTTGAAATGCCGTGGGTCGGGGGTGACCATGTGCTCTTCACTTCTGCAGACAGGTTTCCATTGGCTCTATCACTATCCCTGCTTTCTAAGATGTCGGGGCATTTTTGCATCTCTAGGCTTTTTTTAGGTCGCAAACGTAAATTGCATATGTTCTCGTTATGCACCCATTGCCTCTTGCAGATTATTTACTCCACTTTTGTCATTGGTTTCTACTTTATATCATTCCCACCAAATCCTTTGAAATGGCTTCAGCTGGGTCTCTTATTCTCGTGATAAGTTACCCACCTAGGTGACTGAGGCCTAAGAAGGTTAATTGAGTCCATCAAGGTATTCCAGCTAACGGGACAGAGTCTCAGCCCAAACCAAGGCACTCTGACTGGAGCCGAGGCCTCCTCCCCGCTCCAGGGGTAGATTCCTTCCAGCTACGTCCTCATGCTATTCCAGTGATCCACTGTAGTGACCAGGACGGTCTCTGTCCCTGCTCCTCCTGTTCAAACTGAACGTAGTGTTTTAACCCTAGATTCAAACGTGTATTTCAGATATTTCAACACACGTGGCAAATCTGTTTGCCATTAAACTAAAATAGCTTTTCCCTCTCTAAGAGGATAATATTGCATTTTTTTTCTTCCTCAAATTTTCAATGATCGCCGTCTCAATTGTTAGAATATCTGAAGCAAGAGTGCATCCATTGGAACCCAGGCTCCACCCCCTCTTAGCTGTGTGACGTCCAGCAAGTTACTTAACCTAACTGGACCTCAGTTTCTTATCTGTAAAGTGGGGATGGCAGTGGTATCTAGCTCATAGATTTCTTATGAAGATTAAATGAGGTAATTCATGAAAAGCATTTAGAATAGCATCTGGCACAAAGTAAGTACTCAAAAAATGTTAGTTTATTTTATCAGGGTAGGTTTTTCTTTAAATGTGTAATCCTAGCATCTCGCAAGAAGTTACCGATTTCAGTTTTCTTTCTCCTGTTATCAGTCTGCCTTCTACGTAATTAAATGTCTTCTGAAAATTAGTAAATTAATGTGATGAATTATCCATTCCTGGCTTTTTTTTTCCCCTGTTAGAACTACTTTCTGTCCCTAAAGTACTATAATTTAGGTAAAAGTAATAAAATATAACAAGTTAGGACTTACTGTTGCTAAGTGTCAGAAGTTGCACTAATTGTTTATAAATGTCATTTCAGTTAGTCTTTTCATAGCCTCCTAAGGCAAGTTCTCTTCCATATTTTAAAATGTGAAGAAATTGAATTACGGATAGTAAGAGCCTAGCCAAGGTCACACGGCTAACTTGAGTTGAGAGATAGCTGTTGTGCTCATCCAGCCCAGAATCAAGTGCCAGAACTAAAGTGAGACAAGTTCAAATTTGATTTTTGCCTTCTCTACCAATTTTCTAACATGTGGCCCGAACTCTTTAAATCAGGGGTCAGCAAACTATGGCCCTTGTGCCAAATCCTTCCTGCCACCTGTTTTGGTACAGCCCACCAAATAGGAATAGTTTTCATATCATTAAATGGTTGGGAAAAAAAAAAATAAAAGGAAGAATGATGTTTTTCACACATGAAAATCATATGAAATTCAAATTGCAGTGTCCATAAATAAAGTTTTACTGAAACAGCCATGCTTATTCTTTACAAACCTCTGGTAGCTTCCTGTTGCTTGTGGCAGAGATAGGCAGACTATGACGTACACACCACTGCCTGTTTATACTGGACATGACCACATTCATCCACTTACGTGTTGTCTACGGCTGCTTTCGTGTTACAGCGACAGAGTTCAGTAGTGGCAACAGAGACTCTCTGGCCCTCAAAGATGAAAATATTTACCATCTAGCCCTTTATAGCCCCCAGTCTTAAATATTTCTTCCAAGTTATGATAACTTTAAAGTCTATTATAGATCTCAGGATTTCAAAACAGTTATTTCAAATTTGAGGTCTAAATTTAAAACATCAGGACTCATTTTTAACTGAGGCTTGATGCTTAGTAAATCTTCTAAAAGAGAAACCCAAAGAAGGGTGAATATTCATAGTTTTTTCTTTTTTTTAACAGCTAAAGAGCTAAGTCACTGTTTCACTCCTTAACCTAGCTGTCTAGGCCAGTCTGCCTCATTGTTAAAATACCTCCCTAGGGGTCAGCCAGGTGGCACAGCGGTTAAGTGTGCACATTCTGCTTCTCGGCAGCCCGGGGTTCACCAGTTCGGATCCCAGGTGCAGACATGGCACCACTTGGCATGCCATGCTGTGGTAGACGTCTCACTTATAAAGTAAAGGAAGATGGGCATGGATGTTAGCTCAGGGCCAGTCTTCCTCAGTAAAAAGAGGAGGATTGGCAGTAGTTAGCTCAGGGCTAATCTTCCTCAAAAAAAAAAAAAAAGAAGTACCTCCCTAAACCTTAGGAGTACTGTCATGTTTCTCAAATTATGAATCCTAACTTTTCACAAATGAATTATTGGAATAAAATGTCACTTGTATAATTACAAATGACTACTTAAACCATATTTATAAATTGTGATTTCTAAAGTATGTGCATTCTAAAATATCAACTGTGGTTTTCTTTCTGCAGCTTCCATTTTCCTTTTGAATTCCTGCTTTGCAGACAGCAATGGCAGCCCGAGTACTAGTAATTGGCAATGGAGGAAGGGAACATACGCTGGCCTGGAAACTTGCACAGTCTAGTCATGTCAAACAAGTGTTGGTTGTTCCAGGAAATGCAGGCACTGCCTGCTCTGAAAAGATATCAAATACTGGTAATTATGTTTTAAAGTGGGGAGTAATAGTTAATAATTGTAAATGATAAACTGTCAACTACATCTCTTCTTTATAAGGTCAATTGCTATTCACATTTGAATACTTTTTTAACCTTAACATTTATGTGGTAATTTGAATACTTGGCATATGTTGTAAATTTAAGGTATCCTATTCAAAATGTGGCAACTCCTTGTCTTAAATTGTTTTAAACCTTATAAAACACATCCATTGAAAAAGTCACAAGTGTCTAATATAGGTTAAAGACATTTGTATGTATATTTTTGGAAATGAGAAGTTAGGCAGTGCTATTAAATATAAGTTTTGCCAATTCTAACTCCATAATAGATCTTAACACTTATCTCTTCCACTAGTAAAAATAAAGAAATGAGCAGGTCATATGCTATATTAAACTCTTCAGTGGCTTCTCATAGTACTTAGAATAAAACTCAAACTCCTTAACATGCCTTCCAGAGCCCTTTGTGATCTGGCTTCTGCCTGCCTTTCCAGCCTGATCTTATATATAATCCATTATTTTCTTTCCACTTTCCACTCCTCTATCCATACAGTCCTGCCAATTTCCCAAACACCACTCACTTGGACTTTGTATGTGTTCCCACCCCTAGCATGACTGGCTCCTTATCATTCAGGTCTCAACTTATACGTTACCTTCTCAAAGAGGTCTTTCCTAAAGTTTCTGAGTAAAGCATGTCCACTTCCATTTCATTTGTCTTCAATCATGAACCGTCTGTATTTATTTTTACTTTTCTGTGTCTGTCTCCTGTCTTTTTCGCCCCCAGAATGTACGCTACATGAGGGCAAGGGACTCATCTGAGATTTTTTTTTTTTTTTTAGGATTTTTTTTTTTTTTCCTTTTTCTCCCCAAAGCCCCCCAGTACATAGTTGTATATTCTTCGTTGTGGGGTCCTTCTAGTTGTGGCATGTGGGACACTGCCTCAGTTGGTTTGATGAGCAGTGCCATGTCCGTGCCCAGGATTCGAACCAATGAAACACTGGGCCGCCTGCAGTGGAGCGCGCGAACTTAACCACTCGGCCACGGGGCCAGCTCCAAGGGACTCATCTGTATGCACCATGCCGAGTACCCTGTGTGGCACATAATATTTTTGGGGAGAAGAACGTAGACCCAACAAGGGGTCACAAACTAGGAGAAGATAATTGTGTACATAGGGCTAAAAATAATAAGAAAAAGATAAATAAAATATCTACTTCCCTGGGCTCTTAGCTCTGTGGGTGAGATACCGTGTTTGTTTATTGAAGAACTGGCACATTTTATCTAGATACAATTGATGTCGTGCATGCCAGCCCATGAAAATCTCCCAAGATTGTCATGAGACTGCTACCACTTACAGCAACAGAGGTTAGGTGTGTCCTCTTCCTCGTGCCACTCTCTGCTGTGCTGAGGTAGTTGGCTCTGCTCAGCCCAGTTGTGTTTGCAGCTATTAACCCAGAGTGCATGGTACCCCATCCTTGTCCCACTCAGGCAGTTACTGTAGATTGAGAACTCAGTCCTTTCTAGGCTTGTCATCTGCACGTCACAGATATCATGCATGTGCAGAGTAACGTGATATGCAGAGTAATATGTGAGACTTCAGCCAACTTAAGGGTGGTGGTCCAGATACAGTGAAGCAGGAGAGCACCTATAGAACCAAGCTGTGCTTAGGATATGGTTGATCCTATTGCTAGTTACTTAGAACTCCATCAAGAAAGAAAATTTACCTGGCTTGTAGGTTGGAGAAGTGAGCTTGGTCTTAAAATCATCATTCAGTTCTTAGCTTGAACATCTCTGCACGAAGTGACCCTTCCTGACCAGAAAAAGCCTCCTGGTTCACCTCATATTAAATCTGTTCACACTTGGTATTTTTTTGCTTGTATATTTATTACCCAACATTCCCATAGGGGAATATGAGTATCCTAAGTGTGAGGACCCTGCTTTTTAACATCTTAACCCCAGTGCCTAGGACACTATCTAGCACATAGTGTTTCTCAGTAAGTCTTGAGAGAATGATGTTGAAAGACCAGTTTCTGAGTACATTTAGTGATGCACTTTTGTCTGCTATGCAATCAACACTAGTGACATAGACACCGTACTTGAGAAAATACTTTATAGCTCTTTTGGAAGCTTACTGGTATTTTCATCTAACTGGCTACAGTGATAGCAGAGAACTGAGTTGGTTAGCCTAATGCACTCTGCTCTGAATTTCTCATGGTGAAACCATCATCTCTACCAATAAAAGAAAACAACAGTTAACAGGCATACCAAAGTATGGTACTTAGTTTTCAGCATGACACTTAGTTAAACGAAAAATGTTTCTGTAAGTGAGGTGAGTTTTCTTTTTTCTGTTCACTAGCCGTCTCCATCAGTGATCACGCTGCCCTTGCTCAGTTCTGCAAAGATGAGAAAATTGAATTCGTAGTTGTTGGACCAGAGGCACCTCTGGCTGCAGGTAAAGTTCATTTCTGTTTATTGTTACGGTATATGCAGTGCCAACAAGAGTTTAGAGATCATCTAATCTAATTCATTTTACAGGTGAGGATTTCTAATATAATAGGGTTTGAAAAAGAGCTTTCACTGTCTTGAAATTTATGGGTCCTGGATTTCTTTTCCCAAGTATCAGCAATGTGATGAATCAGACAGAAAATTTGCAGCCGTGGGAAACATTTTATATGTTTTTATTCTGCTCTAGTGTCTATTTAATAATCCATGTATTTTAATATAACAAATAACTTTTGCTGGATTTGAATCATATTTTAGTAGCATTTTTATATCCTGTAGACAGCATGAAAAACAACTTCTCTGCCACCAGTCACCTGCCTGATCTCAGTGTACATTTAGTCTGATCCTAATTCTTCTTCCAGTTTGAAAAGTCCCTGCAGAAATCTTGGCTCACCTAAGGCTGCTTGTTTCCATCAATAGGAATTGTTGGGAACCTGACGTCTGCAGGAGTGCGATGCTTTGGTCCCACAGCAGAAGCAGCTCAGTTAGAGTCGAGCAAAAGATTTGCCAAAGAATTTATGGACCGACATGGAATCCCAACTGCACAGTGGAGAGCTTTCACCAAACCTGAAGAGGCCTGCAGCTTCATCATGAGGTAGATAGAAGACTGCCTGTGGAGAGCAGTTGTTTTGTTATGATCTTAAATATATAGGTCAAGGGGCCTGCCCTGTGGCCGAGTAAAGTTCACACACACTGCTTCACCAGCCCAGGGCTTCACTGGTTCAGATGCTGAGCACAGACCTAGCACCACTCATCAAGCCATGCTGAGGCGGTGTCCCACATAGCACAACCGGAAGGACCTACAAGTAGAATATGCAATTATGTACTGGGGGCTTTAAAAGGGGAAAAAAAAAAGAAGACTGGCAACAGATGTTAGCTCAGGGCCAATCTTTGGGGAAAAAAAATATATATCTATAGGTCACTTTTATGTCATGAGTTTATAATAAGATAATTATGGGAAAAAATTCATAACTATGTAGATCGCCTTTTTCCAACATCAATTCTATGCATATGGGATTCTATGCATATATAATTCTACAATCTTATGGCCTTGCAGAAAGATGAATTTTTTAATATTTATTAGTGAATGGCTTCTAGACATTTGGTTCTGCAATCATGTGCTCTTTTCACAGCCAAATTGACAAACACAGTGACATCTTACAACATAAAGGACAATTGATTTTTTTTTCCCATAAATAATTAACCAGAGTGAAGAATCATCACTGGGCCCTCTCGCACCACTACTCAATTCTAAGTCTTAAAGTTAAACATCATTTGTTCTCTGTTATATGGAAAACATTGAGCAGTTAATGAATGTTAGTAGACAATGTACCTTTGCCTGTTTTTGTTGACACTTCTCCCTGTTACCTGGTATGTTTTCCTTTTAGTTGAGTCTATTTCATTCTTTATTCGTTCTTCATCCTACAGGGTTTTTTAGACTCTAAATATTATTATTTCCCAGTAGCCAGATGCCTTGGGTAACTAACAATTTTGTCACTTACTTGGGTAAGTCTCCTTCCAGATCTCCAGTCCCAGTCAACAGAAGAAACTCCCAGCAACAGTTTCTTGTGTGTACTTTGAGAAATGGTCTGTGTGTCCATGTTTGTATTGGTCTTAGACAGCCACATCTTCTACTTGAAATAGAGCACGATTCCCTGCTTTGTATCTTAAAGATCATTCCACATTCACGCTCTTCAGCTGCTTTATTCCTCCAAAAATTTTGCCTATCTGATCTCATGATAAGTGAAAAAAGTAAAATTATATGTACCATATGATCACAACTATAAATACGTAAGAAAAAAATCCTGGCGGGAATTACATCAAAATGGATTTAGTATGATCAGTAATTTTTTTCTTTCTGCTTTTCAGTTGTTGCTTTAGCATATCATTACAAAATCCCAAAGCGTTTTAAACTTTTAAATTACAAGGTTTTAGTGAATGTTGAAGATTGCTCTGTCTTCACAGTGCAGACTTCCCTGCTTTGGTTGTGAAGGCCAGTGGGCTTGCCGCCGGGAAAGGAGTGATTGTTGCAGGGAGCAAAGAAGAGGCCTGCAGAGCTGTCCAGGAAATCATGCAGGTAGGTGGCATCCTCTGAAGAAGTGTACAGTTTTCTAGTCACACTGGATACTCCTTAAGTTTACAAAATGTTCCTCAAGATAAGGAAAATATGTCTGCCAAACACACCAGTAAGTGATTTTTCATAATACTATGTAGTATAATTCATCTCTATATGAGGGGTATTACAGATCCACACTGATGGCTAAACCATGATTCTATTATTTGGCAGTAAATTCTAGCATCCTTTCTTGTCTGCTACTGAAAGGTAGAAAATCCTCAGACTATAGAACATGTAAATAAATTCTCAACCATCCATAAGGACAAAAGTATTTGTCCTTTGCGTCCCAAGTCTAAGAAAAGTAAAACAATGGATTAATATATTTTTCTTTTCTTTCATGATCCATCTTGGTTGTTGTGGGTTCCCTCCCTTGTAGAAATCTATTTTCACAGACATTCTTTAGTATAATTATTGTAGGCAAACATATATAATTATAATCAAAAATAAGAATTAAATGGTAGTGATGAAAACATCTGTTTTTCCCTTACTTTATTTGAAACTGGAAAGCCAGCACCAGGAGAGTGTTAGTGATGTGTTCATTTCATCTGTACCAGTGCTAGCTCCACATCATTGCCACTTTAAAAATAGGGAACATTCATATGTTCCTTTGAGGCTTTCAGAACAAGAAAGGGAAATGACAGGACTAGTGCCATGGTCCATAATACAAGTGGTAGAAAATGACAACAGCCAGTTAAAAGCTTACAAGTTACCTCTTTTTTTTTTTAAACTCTGCAATAAGGATAAAGCTTTTGGAGCAGCTGGAGAAACAATTGTCGTTGAAGAACTTCTTGAGGGAGAAGAGGTGTCTGTACGTATATTCATCTTTTTGGCTTTTATAGAGTATAAGAAGCTGTGTTATCTGACCTATGAGTCCCAAAAAGACTTGATTTACCCTGGTTGCTCCCTCTAAAAGCATAAACCCATCAATTACAAAGGCATTTGTATACGTTTAGTATTTGGGATGCAAATGAAAAAAGAATTTATCCTCTTTCAGTCATCCCCAGTATCTCAATAGGGGATTTGGACTTATATCACAAATTATTTAAAGGGGGCAAAGGTTGAAATATTTTATGTTAAGAGTAGCTTGAGTTTTTTCCTAACCTAGCTCAGAAATTACAGATCCCTCAGAAATTGAGCATACGAGATCTTCTGATTCTTGATGAAGGTAGCTTAGGGTTATTTATGTTTCAATTCATTTTACTTTAAAAAACAAAACTTTTCCTCTGGGAAGAGTTAAGATACATGTTATGGTTCTCCTTATTAAATTATTATCTTTACTTTTCTGGCAGTTGAAGTAAGTGGACTGTTTTGTTTTCTCTGCAGTGTCTGTGCTTCACTGATGGAAGGACTGTGGCCCCCATGCCCCCAGCACAGGACCATAAGCGACTGCTCGAGGGAGATCGCGGCCCCAACACAGGGGGAATGGGAGCCTACTGCCCAGCACCTCAGGTACTTCTCAGGGGCTCAGCTGAAGGTCGGCAGTAATTGTTAGGTCTTCTCAAAGAACCCTTAAACGACGCTCTTCTGTTTTGTTTTTATCTGTAAATGATACTACTGATCAGCAACTTGGTTTTCCTATTAAATGAAAAGGATATCTTCTAGTCTCACTCTGAAACTAACCTTTTCTAAAAGCTTTTGAAGAACTAACTTGAGTGCGGATTCAACAGATCCTTCTAGCCCCTCCTCTCCATATCCTATTTAACCCATGGGAGCCAATTATAGTCCAGAATTTTTATTCACCTTTGGATATACAGGGCCCAGCACATGAGTGCTCAGTAAGAGAGAGAGAGTGTGTGTGTGTTGAACTGAGAACCAAGCCTGACCATATTTGTTCTCTGGTCTTTCTACTTCATAATGGATCAGTAAAGTATATTTCCAAACAATTTCTGGATAATTTTTATAAGAAATCTGTGTTGACTGTTATAAGTAGATTAGCACTTCAGAACTCACTCATTCTTTTCGCTGATGATAGTCATAATCATTGTGCTAATAATATAGTGCCTTTTAGATACTTTTCTTGATTAAAAGATTGAAAACCAAACAGAATTTACCTTAGACTTTGTAAGTATTAAAACTACCATTTGATAAAAGTGATTTTGGTATAAACTATCTCTAATTCTTAACAACTAAATTTATAAACTCTGAGATTCTTAAGTTTATAGGCTATGAAATATGCATAGAATATACTGGAAGGATACAAAGAACCCTCAAGATGGGAGAGGACTATTTCTTTTTTATTGTTTCAGGAAACTAAAAATAGTTTCTAGTGAGCTTCAAGCATATGTCTGAAAATCTATAGGTTTAATAGTAAAAGGTGATTTAGCAGTCACTGAGTCCTGAAATGGTGGCTGACATTGATCAATAAATACCTAATCCAGTCTGCCTATGATAATTTTTACCTCTCAGAGGTCTTCTTTCCTATTTTATAAGAATAAGGCTGAATACCTACTTAATAAGGTCAATGTGAGGATTTTAAAAGTATATGAATTACAGTGCTCAGCCCATCTCAGGTAGTAAATACATGATAGTTTTCATTGTCCCCTTTCATTGTCTCATGTGGTACTACTTACAAGATAGTTTTTTAAAATGCTAATTACATCTAAATATTTCTGTCTGTTCCCCAGGTTTCTAAGGATTTGTTGCTAAAAATTAAAAACATCATTCTTCAGAAGACGGTGGAAGGCATGCAGCAGGAGGGTATGCCATACACAGGTAAGCACATTGGTGTTGTTGGTACATTGTTTGTAGAGCAACTTTACACCTTTGACAGAACTTCCCCATTTTGTCTTTTTCACCACCTTTTAATTGACCACTGTTGTAACATTTGTTGTGGTTATTGCAAAACTTCGAGTATTAGAAATTTGTGTTCTAGTTTTCATAGTCACAAAACAATGTCATCATTGTACATTTTTTTCTTCTTTTTTTAATGAAGGTGTTCTCTATGCTGGTATAATGCTGACCAAGGATGGCCCAAAAGTTCTGGAGTTTAATTGCCGCTTTGGTGATCCAGAGTGCCAAGTGGGTAATCATTAAAGATAATATGAAGTATTACTTTGTAGAAGATATGTGTTGTTTTAATCGCAGGATTTATCAGCCTTGAAATAATTACCTTTGAGAAATATATACACATTCTGCTAGTATCCCAGTGAGTAAAATGTCTAAGGAAAACTAAAATTTCCCTGAATTGCCGTGTCGATTATGTTTTTCCAGGTGATCCTCCCACTTCTTAAAAGTGACCTTTATGAAGTGATTCAGTCTACCTTAGACGGCCTGCTCTGCACATCTCCTCCTGTTTGGCTTGAAAACCACACCGCCGTAACTGTTGTCATGGCAAGTAAAGGTTATCCAGGAGACTATACCAAGGGTGTGGAGATAACAGGTGAATATCAGACAACAGAAGGTTGAATTACAATAGGACGAGTGAGCAGCACCACAGTCGGCCTCCCTCCCGTGCTATGCTATGCTCCTTTTAAGGGCGTAAGGCCATCACAAACCTTTTAGGGCTTCTTAACATAACCATGTTGCTTGTTGGATATGGGTGTTCAAATATCCAAAATTATTGGATTTAAAGAACTGCCATCCATTTCCCTTGCTGCATGAGGAAGACTTACATGGGCCTCGCCAAGTTTCCAGAGTATCACCCTGTGCTGCCTTTCCCTTCCACCGTCCGAGAGCCAGGAAGATAATGGAAATATATGAGAGTTAGAGGAACCTTAGTCTAAACTACGTCAGTGAGATGAGTTTCAGAGTCATGATCTCTGAATGATCACAGATGGACACCCCAGTTTGCAGTGTACCCCATGCTCACTTGGATGGTAGAATTAAAACAGTTTCAAAAGTATAGCCTTCTCTTTTGTTTCTCTTTACAGGAGATGAGCCATCTAGTTAAATGATGTTAAATAAAACAGTATTAAAATGCCAGATAAGTTCCAGTGTTAAAAGACCTCTATGATCCCTCACAGACTGTGGTTTGGCCTCCCTCAGTACCCCAACAATGTGTGTGGGTACCTAAGACTGAGTGCCCCTATGTTATAAAAACTTAGGGAAGACATATAGTAACAAATCACCGAATATGATGCTAAAGAGAAATGGAGATGGAAAAGGACAAACTGGGGATAGAAGAATGATTTTTTTAAAAATTAGGAAGTTATCTTTGGTCATTTTAGAATATATGGTTTACTAATATTTTAAATGTAAAATTATATATGAGAGCTTAAAAATAATTCAAAAGAAAATGAAGCCAGGGATTTTAGACTGAGTCTGAAACCTAAGTTAAATCAAATTTGCCTTAAAATTTTACATTGTTACATTAGACACAAGACTAAGAATATGTTTTACATTGCAGGGATCCTATTGATTATTTTAAAAAGAAAGAAAGAAAACCACTTTACTTAGATGGCTATGATAAAGAAAAATTCCTTTACTTTTAAATAAAAAATGTGATCAAATGTGGGATTTTTTCCTTGATGTTCAGGTTTTATTCCTGTTTTTTGGTCAGTTTCTTGTCAGGAGAAAATAATTTTGTACTTCCAAGTCCCAAACTTTTCAGGCCTTAGCTTCTTTTTTCTTTCTCCTTCATTTAAACAATAGTTCTTACATGAGATTTATGATAACAGAAGATTTTAGGAATACGCTTGTTACCCTAGAGCACAACAGACTGTTCTTAGAAGAAAGGGTCTGTTTACTATTATATTGCATTAATTCCTTCCTGAGAGGAATCTTGTGAAGAGTCATTTAAGTGAAATAATGATTTTATTTAAAAAAATTCTGGAAATTATTAATCACTTTACAAGTGCAGAATATTGATATTGGAGGGCTGGCCCCGTGGCCGAGCGGTTAAGTTCGCGCGCTCCGCTGCAGGCGGCCCAGTGTTTCGTTGGTTCGAATCCTGGGCGCGGACATGACACTGCTCATCAGACCACGCTGAGGCAGCATCCCACATGCCACAGCTAGAAGGACCCACAACGAAGAATATACAACTATGCACCGGGGGGCTTTGGGGAGAAAAAGGAAAAAAATTTAAAAAAAAAAAAAAAAAAGAATATTGATATTGGAAATAACGTGTCAAATATGCTCTCTTTCAGGGTTTCCTGAGGCTCAAGCTTTAGGACTGGAGGTGTTCCAAGCAGGCACTGCCCTGAAAGACGGCAGAGTGGTGACTAACGGGGGTAGAGTCCTTTCCGTAACAGCCATCCGGGAAAATCTCATCTCGGCCCTTGAAGAAGCCAAGAAAGGACTAGCTGCTATCAAGTTTGAGGGAGCCATTTACAGGAAGGACATCGGCTTCCGTGCCATAGCTTTCCTCCAGCAGCCCAGGTAAATTTCTTACGGTGCAGCTGCAGAACTGGCATAAATGGCTATGCAGAAAGTTCCATTAACCCTGTCCTAAGGCTTTCTATACTCTCTTCTCTCTGTGGGACTGACCTGATTGTGATTTGCATTTAGTTTGCATCAAAACTAGTTACAACAGTATTCAAATGAAAGGGAAAAAAACTTTATGATAGCTCCTTATGTTTGAAAAGTTTAGTAAAATCACAGTGATAGTAAGGATTTTTTCACATTGTGCACTTTAAATATATACAATCATTTGTCAATTATTCATCAATAAAGATGGGAGGAAAGGATTTTTATTCCGTGAGTTATATATTTAAATATTACTGTTGTATTTATAGCTTAGTTCCTTCAAGGTGAAAATATTGGTCATCTAACTTTCCAACTTAATTCGATTATACCGTAAATTTTGACAGTCTCATTTTGTCACTGTATTTATATCTATTACTGAAATGTATTTTTTGACCCTTTATTGATTATGTATTGGCATGTGCAACTATTCTTTTGTAAAATCAATAAACTATTAATTGCAAATGTGGATGTTTTTATTTCTTCAGTACATATCACAGTTACTATTGTTCAATGAGTTCATCTATGAGAAATAAATATGTTTTAGGACAAAAATGAGAAATTTTTAGCAACTTGATTCAAGCTATACTGTTACTGATAGGCAAATTCTTATTAAATACTGGAATTTTTTTAGAATTAACAACATTAAAATACCGCACCAAAAATTTATTTTTCGTTTTAAAATCTCTAGATTCCACTGAAATAACCTATTTCAAGGGACTACAATCTTAATACTAGTCTAAGTTCTTTAAATTAAAGATGAAGAAAATGAGAGGCCACAATGCCAGCTACTATTGAGAAAAGGTTTTTTTTAAACCAGTAGAACTTCGTTTCCTATCTGAGTATGACCCTGGACTGCTAATTTTGTTGGAGTTAACTGCCAAAACTCTCAACTCTGTACTCTGACACCTTATTTCTAACAAAACTAAATATTCTTGTCTCACTGCATCCCACTAAGCCACAGTTCTCATTTTTGTAAGGCAAGACTACTGAATTCACAGTGCCATTCACAAACTTGATCTCTAAATGTACTGCTCCAACATTTGGGCCCTATAGAGGGAAATGACGCGCTGAATGTCATTGTCTGGTTTTGCTTTTTTCGTAGTTTTTTTTATCATGTTTTTTTACGGTCTTCAGCGATAAGGAAACTCATACAATTCTCTATTATTGCATTAAGAGCTCAGTTTCATTATTTAGAGATTGCTTTGTAGAGTTCTTTTAATCCTAATTTTCACTTTTTGACTCAGTTTTGGCACTCCTTTCCTTCCCATATCAAAATTGAGCAGAGAAAAGTTATGGCAAAATATCACTATATTTAGTTGCCTGTGAGAAATACTTCTAGAAGAAATAGTTAAGTTAGAGAAGTAGTTCTCAATAGTGATGATACAATTGAATCAACTGGGGAGGTTGGTTAAACACCTTTCAATTCCCAGGACCTACCCTAGACCAGTTAAAATCTATGGATGGAGCCCAGTACCTTAAGGGATATGAAAATCACTAGGGATATCTTCTACTTTAATTAATATTTTAAGAGTAAAATAATTTTCCTTGGCATTTAGGTGGTGTCTTAGGTTTTCATTTATTTATTTATTTAGGGGCCTGACTTACAAGGAATCTGGGGTAGACATTGCAGCTGGAAATATGCTGGTCCAGAAAATCAAACCTTTAGCAAAAGCCACCTCCAGACCAGGTAAGTCAGATCCTGTCCTTTGCTAATTTGTTAACTTTGACAAACATTGAATTGATTGGGGCTTTGTAGTTTACTGAGGAAAATGTTCCAAGTTAATGCCAGCTTGCTATAAGTCTTGCCCTACTTAAGCCAAACCCATAGTCTTCTGCTTTCTTGTCTCTAATATTAAGAAAAGCATTTCTTATCCATGGTGTTAAATTCAAAAGGATATGTCTGCCCCTTTAATGACTTTCTTGATCAATTCATTGAGTATGCGGTGTGTGTCTCCCATTGGCAGGAAAGGCGTCTCTTGTTTTAGCTATTCTTATGAAGAAGGGGTTTGTATATTCACGTTTAGCTAATGTATCGAAATGCAACAAGTAATTAATTTCCTCTCCAACAGGCTGTGACGTTGATCTTGGAGGTTTTGCTGGTCTTTTTGATTTGAAAGCAGCCGGTTTCAAAGATCCTCTTCTGGCCTGTGGAACAGATGGCGTTGGAACTAAACTGAAGGTAATCAGACACCTATGTGAATAAAGGCCTTTTGTAAAAGATAAGGGAGAATTTACTGTATATCAAATACGTATTTTTCCTCTCTTGACATGTATGCACTAAAGAGAACCACACCAAATAACCATATAACATGGCTAAAATATCTACATGTTTCTGACAACATGATATTATTGAGGCTAAATATGGATAGAATGGTTATTTTAGGAGATAAAAGGGATACTTTTGGACCAAGTGGCTTATCAGAATTTAGTGTTCTTTTGTCTTTAGGTGTTCAGAGCAGCTAGCCAAAAGTCGGTGATATTTGTTAGCCTCCATTACAAATTGAGGAGATTTAATTTGGAGCTGTTTCTCTTATGTGGATGTTTATATTTTTTTCTCTAGATCGCCCAGCAGTGCAATAAACACGACACCATTGGTCAGGATTTGGTCGCCATGTGTGTAAATGATATTCTGGCACAAGGAGCAGAGCCTCTCTTCTTCCTCGATTACTTTTCCTGTGGAAAACTTGACCTCCACACGACCGAAGCTGTTGTTGCTGGAATCGCAGAAGCTTGTGGAAAAGCTGGATGTGCTCTCCTTGGTATGATCATCTATTTTAATCATGCGTCCTTCTTCTGGCTGTATTTCAGCCCTATTTATAAACATGATCGGTATCACTATAGCTAACAAGAGAAGCCGTATATCACAAGATGAGACAAATAAAATATAGATAATACTACATGAAGAAAACTTAGACCTCGGTGCCCTCAGACGCCTCCTCAAGGGTTTGTCCCCCAGTCTCATACTCCCACACTGTCAGCCAGGCCTTATCTTCCTCGCCAGTCTTTGCCACCGTGTCCATCCTCGTCTTTCTCGATGGCCTCCAGACAGACAGGGTAGGGGTTATTTTCTCCTTACTGGCCCTGCAGCAGAGTCAGAAGAGTCCCGGCATTCTAAATCTTAACTTAAGCCTTATTTTCCCACAGAAGTGAAGCTAAGAATAAACTGTACCCAAGATTTATAGAAATATTGCTAATATATATATGAGAGTTTTGAGCAAAGTGAATTTGTAGGCTGACCAAGGAACAAAACTACCTCTTTTATGTTGTCTTTGTGGACAAGTCTGTCCCAAAAGCCAAAATTGCCTTCAACCATCTTTTAGAATAGTTCCTAATTTGGAGTCTGCCTGCCTAGACTCTGTCTTTACGTGATTTAATCGTAAAGTAAACTGTGGTGTACTTTGCAGGCCAGGCATTTGGAGTTAGGCAAGCCTAATTAAATCACTTCCGTAAGCCTGTACTGTCATCTGGAAGGTAGAGTCATCGGAAAGATCGAATACAGGTGAAAGCAGTTCTCAAACTAAACTGCTATGGAAATGACATATTCAACTGAGCATTCATCCCGAGAAAGTAAGGATGTTTGGAGGCTGCACTCACCCTTGTGGAAATTAGTGCTGTTTCCCTGGAAATCATGCTTGGTTGAAAGTTGTGCGAGGCACCTAACAGAGTACATTTTATTGCATATTTGCGGAATATAGCCACATGTTTAATTGTTCATATGAAGAGTGGCTCAGACTACTGCCTAGACAGGTTTATAAATATTGTGTGATTTCTTTGCTCTTCTTTTATCTTCCTGCCAGGAGGTGAAACAGCAGAAATGCCTGACATGTATCCTCCTGGAGAGTACGACCTAGCCGGTTTTGCCGTCGGCGCCATGGAGCGGGATCAGAAACTCCCTCACCTGGAAAGAATCGCTGAAGGGGATGTTGTTATCGGAATAGCTTCATCTGGTCTTCATAGCAATGGATTTAGCCTCGTGAGGAAAATTGTAGCGAAATCTTCCCTCCAGTACTCCTCTCCAGCACCTGATGGCTGTGGGGAGCAGACCTTAGGTAAATGCACTCACATTTAAACTCCTGCTTAGAAATGTCTGAGCAACCAGTTAGTGCGGTTAGTCTCTCGTTGTTTAAAGTTAGAATGGGATAAATCACATTATCCTGTTACAGAATTGTTTTTTATATATGCTTTGGTTTTATATTTATAGGCTAAGTTTCTGTCATCTCTTTCCACTATACAGGAGACTTACTTCTAACTCCAACCAGAATCTACAGCCATTCACTGTTACCTGTCCTACGTTCAGGACACGTCAAGGCTTTTGCCCATATTACTGGTGGAGGATTGCTAGAAAACATCCCCAGAGTCCTCCCTCAGAAATTTGGGGTGGATTTAGGTAAGATTGATAACAGGAACTTTTGCTCAGAAAACCATTAGGAGAAAAACTCTGTGTGTAGTTGGTGCACATATGATTGTATATGGAAAATTCTTAATCATTGGGGTTTCTTGGGGAAAAAAATAGGACTGGCTTTTTTCTACCTCATTTTGCTTTATTAGCCATGTTTATAAGGCATAAAATCCTCTCATGTAATACTTTTGTAACATGGATTGTTATAAGCAGATCCTCTAAGGGGGTTGGTACTCTCGAGCTCTGTCAAGACAGAACCAGGCTCATGCCAGGAAGGGAAGGGGTAGCTATTAGATAGTCCATGCAGGAGATAAAGAGGACCCAAACCAAGGCATGGAGAAGGGAGGCAGATTGGAGAGTTATTTTGTGCTTGAAAAGAGGAAGAAGTCCCAAGTTTCTAGTTAAGCAGGTGAATAGATGGTAACGTGCATAACACAGGAGGATGAATAGGTCTGGAAGAGGAAGTGGGAATACAGTGTTTTAAATCTTCAGTGTGTTTACTGCAAGGTGTCTGTGAGCAGAAGTTGAGGCTGAAGATAAGTTGGGTGCAAAGAGTAATGGTCATAGCCAAGAGAGTGGAGGGGACCACAAGGTTGTTCCTCAGTGCTCTGTTCACTGTAAAGGTTGGCAGAGGTAGAAACTGAAAAAGAACGGTCAGAAGCAGGGAGTAAACCATGTAAAAGAATCATCAACCCCGTGGGAGGATTTGAACGTGATGCTGGTCCCCAGTATCAGGCGCAGCATACAGATCTAAGATGAGGACCAGAAATAGGACAGTATACTTCAGAGTTAGCTCAGAAAGCAGCTTGGTGAGGGTAGACACCACCCACAAGATTATTGTGGGGGAAATGAGTGACAGAGATGTACAGACAGTGAGTGGAGATTGTCGTTTCAAGAAACTTACTGGTAAAAAGGAAGGGGGAGTAATAACTTATGCTCATGGCAAAAGTGAGGGGCAAGGTTTTCCCTCCCTATTTTTACAAGGTGAGGAAACAAAGTCAGAGAAACTGCTCCATCTATGGTAGACAACTAATATACATTGGTTTGAGGGTGTAGAAACTGAAGAAGTTCACATAAAATAATGCTTTTTCCCAGTGAAGGAAGAAGGGAGTAGTGAGATGAGCAGACCTGGAATGGGGGCTTGAGGAGAGGAGGAAATAATAAAGCAGTCAAGGTCAGAAACAAGGATGAGACAGCAAGCAGCACTCAAGGTGAAGTTGAAGCTGGTTGTGTAATTTTTCTTCCAAAGTACGAGCATGTTTAGGGCCAGCCCAGTGGCACAGCAGTTAAGTTCTCACATTCCTCTTCAGCGGCCCGGGGTTCGCCAGTTCAGATCCCAGGTGCAGACCTACGCACTGCTTGTCAAGCCATGCTCTGGCAGGCGTCCCACATATAAAGTAGAGGAAGATGGGCACGGATGTTAGCTGAGGGCTAATCTTCCTCAAAAAAAAAAAAAAAAAAGAGCATGGGTAGTCTTGAAACAAGAACAGAAAAAAATAGATTGATTGGGTTGATCCAGTTGGGCAGGGCAGGTGGAGGGGTCAGTCATGGGGTGAAGCAGCTGTGGACGGCAGGTGAGTGGAAATGCTGAGCTAACTCTGGAGTCAGAGTATGTGAAGCTAGGAGAGAATCTGAAGAGTCAGAAATAGGTTGTGTAGAAGTGAGGATACAGGCAAAGTGAGCTAGGAGAGTCGTCAAATGGAGTTTCAGCCGGGACAGGCAGACGGGTTGAATGGAATCCCTTCACTGGCATAGTCAGGAGTTGGAGGGAACATAGGAGGATTAAATTAGTAGGTTAAGACATTCCTAGGATGGAAATGCTTTCCATCGAGCATAAACAACCTTAAGGAAGTATTCATCCTCCTCTTCAAGTCATTAAAAACAGTGGCATGCCGATGAATGGGGAAAGGAGGCAGGGCTGGTTTGTGCGTGTGCCAGTTTCCATGATGTGAGTACACCCATCCTGGCCAGTTTTTAAATGGCTGTTTTTAACAGCCTCTACGAGCCGGCTCTAGCACAGCACTAGTTAAAAATAACATAATGGTCACCACATCAGGGGCCGGCCTGGTGGCGCAGCGGTTAAGTTCGCACGTTCCACTTCTCGGCAGCCCGGGGTTTGCCGGTTCGGATCCCGGGTGCGGACATGGCACCGCTTGGCATGCCATGCTGTGGTAGGCGTCCCACATATAAAGTAGAGGAAGATGGGCACAGATGTTAGCTCAGGGCCAGTCTTCCTCAGCAAAAAGAGGAGGATTGGCGGCAGTTAGTTCAGGGCTAGTCTTCCTCAAAAAAAAAAGAAGGAAAAAAAACTGGTCACCACATCAGGAAATCGAGAGTTGATACGGCCTGTTCCTCAAAGCCAGTATGTTTTGAGTTACACAAGTCTGTATCCCGCTAAAAAGGGAAGTCACTTGCATCAGCCTCTGAGGTTCCCCCCAGGAATCATACTTTGACAACAGATTTAAGTAAGGAATTTTCAGCATTTAAGTTACAACTTGTTATATTATTCATGAGGTCCTTGGTCATTTGTAGAAACTAGGCACTTAGCCTGTCAGTCTTTTTTCCCGTAAATAAATCCTTTAAATCTTTTTGTTAAAATGAGGTCATAGTTCGGTAATCTGTTTATCCTGCCATTTAATATATCATCAACATCTGCCTGTCTTAATAACATCATTTTTGATAAAGAGTATTCCCCTTTTTTATGGATATACCACTATTTGGTTTTATGTTGCTGTTGACTTGATTAATAGAATAGTGAACATCATAGTAGCTAAATCTTTTGAGCTCAGCTTTTGAGAATATGCATTTCCCAGCTAGTAGAAATGGAATTGAATCTGATAGGGGAGAAGATTCATAGACAACTATGTACTGGGGCTTTAGGGAGAGGAAAAAAAGGGGAAGATTGGCAACAGATGTTAGATCAGAGCAGAGCTTTCCCAGCAAAAAAAAAAAATACTAGTGCTGGTTGTAATTTCCATCGCTTTGTGTTTGTGCATGCTTTTACTTCACGTGAGCTGATAAGTCAATCAAACAACTCTTACCTATTTTCAGATGCCCAGACCTGGAGGATCCCCAGGATCTTCTCGTGGTTACAGCAGGAAGGACACCTCTCTGAAGAAGAGATGGCCAGAACATTTAACTGTGGGATTGGCGCTGCCCTTATAGTATCAAAGGATGTGACAAAGCAGGTTCTGAGGGATATTCAGCAGCACAAGGAAGAGGCCTGGGTGATTGGCAGCGTAGTTGCGTGTTCTGAAGGTAATCTCTCTTATTTAGTTGCTCTTAGGTATATAATCTTAAATATAACTGTGCCCTGCCTCACAAGCTCTCTGCCTGCCTTTTATTCCAGCTGTTGCTATGGCAACTATCTTTACACAGCTGTAACATGACAACACCCACACCAGTGACGCCACCTAACTCTTCATTCCTGCCTCAGGGCTCTGACATGTCTATATAGCAGTCATACGTGCACAGCTACACCCTGCAGGATAACCCTTGACCAGTGGGGTGAGGGCTAGTGCATAAGTTCTCACTTTAGGGACAGAGAAGGGATCGGTTCTGAGGCACACTCTGTATGGCTCCTTTGAGAGCCCCAGTAGAATCAAGCCCCGGTTGCCCACAGTGGTGACCAGTTTAATAACACACTGTTATATTGGCTCTCCTATATTGCTCTCCCCAGATCCTCACTGTGCTTCCTTGGATCTCGTTGCAAAGTAATCTCCCCACACCCACAGCCTTCTCTCAGGCTCTGCTTTGTGCTTCAGCTCAATTCAAGGAGCAGAGAGCAAGCACCAAAGAAATACAGTGTATTGCTCAGGACTCTGTTAGAAGTGCTAGAAATTGGCAGAGTGGCAGAAAACACACCCAGATTAGCTAATAGATGTCAGGGCTTGTTGATTTTGTCTGTATTTGCCCTTCATTCCTTTATTGTGTAGGTGTCATTTTCAGGCAAGTTCTCCAAATACCGGAAAGATGTCTTGAGCCCATATCCTTCAGCTCGCATTGCAATAAGAAAAAGAGGCCCTCTCTTTCTCAACATCCTATATCAAATCTTCGAACGGGCTTGCTTGGGTCACATGCCTACCCTTGAGGCCAGGAGGTCATAGCGTTATCACAGATGGAAGATTTGGAGGAGTGGGGACAGAACACTGGCAGACAGTAATATATCCACTGTATGCTTAGATAGAGTGATGTGCTATAGCTTTTAGTCGAAGTAGGTAATATTTGTTCCCTTTCAGGAAGTTTTTATGAAATGTTTAGTAATGTTAAGTAATACAGACCTATTATTTGTTTTAGTCTTTGCATATCATTTTCAGAATAAAATACAGTAGTCTAAAATTTGCATAAACTTTTACTTTTCTTTCTGTTATTACTGTTAATTCACAATTGTTCTTTACTTATTTATTGGGTGTGTTTGAAATGAAGGTTCTCCTCGTGTGAAAGTCAAGCATCTGATTGAAACCATGCAAATAAATGGATCGATGTTGGCAAATGGTGCCCTGAAAAATCATTTCTCTGTCCAACCAAAAAAGGCAAGAGTGGCTGTCTTAATATCTGGAACAGGTGAGATGTGGCTTCCTCTTTACTATAGGGCTGAAGCAATGCTCTTCTCTTCCTCCTCCCACGCAAAACCACCTCCTTCAGGTTGTGAGAACGCTGTCAGCAGAGCGGGGTGGGGCAGGGGGTCATTAAGGAGCATTATCTTTTCTGCTTCCTCAGTCTTTCTACTTTTCTCAGGCATTTGAGACAGCTCCTAAAGGAAAAGTACAGGGTGTCAGGAAGATGATTGAAGAAGAAATCAGAAAAGATAGAAAGCAAGGAAAATCCAGCTTCCTTTGTATCATAGCTTTGTAGTTGAAAAGTCTTACAATAGTTGAGGCTTTTTAAAATTGTTAATAGTAATAACAATACAAGATTTATGTTTGACTTTTGTGGATAGAGGGGTACAGTAATAAGAGCATTGTGTCCTCTCAGATGGATATAGCATGATTTTTTCCACTATTGGAGCATTGCTATGAACATTCTTGTAAATATACAATAGGTTCTTAAGCGCATATCTGATTATTTCCTTAGGATACATTCTCAGAAGTGTAATTGCTTTACAAGTCCATTTTAAAGTCTCAATATACTTTAGGCCCAAGTCAGTGATAAAGCAAAAAAACTAGTGTAGGGGCCATGGTGGTTTATTCTTCCTGAGAGGGTTGATCTTTCTTTGAAAATCATGTTACACCGTTTCTACTGCTGTTATTTTATAGGAGCAATTACATATCCTAGAACCAAGTATGTTTTCATAAGCTACTAATCCATTACCCTAAGAGGAAGAGAATTTAAAAGCTTCACATATTTTTGCCAATCTTTTTGAAGACATTTATTTGGAAATCTTGACCATATTTCTCTTTTTAAGAAATGTGAGCTCACTTGTGTTTTTCTGTCTTTTTCAGGATCAAACCTCCAAGCTCTCATAGACAGTACTCGAGAGCCAAGTAGCTCTGCACACATTGTTGTTGTTATCTCCAACAAAGCTGCAGTGGCTGGATTAGATAAAGCGGAAAGAGCTGGAATTCCCACGAGAGTAAGTTACTTTGAAAAGTACCTTTCCTGCAGGCTGTATTTAAACCATAATCTGCCCTCTCAGTACCTGGGGCTGGGGGCACTTGTTCTTTGGAGTGCTGTATTTTGGGTGGATGCTGGGCTTGCCCTTCTACTTCATCCTGTCCATTCCTTTATTCTTCATAACAGTTGTGTCTTCAGGTGGAAGGGAAGTATGGTCTATGGTTTTAAATTATTTTTGCTAATTTGTTGAAAAAGATTATACTTACCTTTTTCTCTTCCAGGTAATTAATCATAAATTATACAAAAGTCGTGTAGAATTTGACACTGCAATTGACCAAGTCCTTGAAGAGTTCTCCACCAGCCTAGTCTGTCTTGCAGGATTCATGAGAATTTTATCTGGCCCCTTTGTCCGAAAGTGGAATGGTAAGCAAAAATTGTTTGACACCACATTGAGAAATCAACTGAAAATGGACTACAGGCTGGTTAACTGCCAAACAGTCCCAATCGTGAAATGTTTACCATGCTATTATATTTTGACACAGGTCATAATTTAATTTCCTTTGCCTTAGCCCAAGAATGACCCAATGGTGATTTATTCTCCTGCTGTCTGTATCAGTTTTCTTTGGCCTGCTGTAATTAATCACGTTTTCTAATATAGCTGAGGCTTATTTCACATTACTGCAAAGATAATATTTCATCTTCTGAATAAATATTCAGAAGAGACTTTTTTTACTTGTTTAGAAGCAAGAGAAAGTGATTCTCTGTATCCCAAAATGAAGAGTCCATCGTCTCCTTAGGAAGTGTAGACCATTGCCAGAAGATGGCAGAAAACGGCATTGTTGCCAGAAAACATAATACTTTGCATTATTGCCTTTTCCACAAAAGTTTTGACTGCATCCTATTGTGCTTTTTTTGTGTACACATTTGGGCAATAAATCCATTTTCTCTCCAAAGAGTTTATGTTTTCTTAAGAGAATACACTTGTGGTGTATTATAAAAGCAGCACTGCCTTTGGTGACATAAGGCACAGAACTAACTAATCCAGCATCTGGCTGGTGGACATGCCACTCAGTGGTTGAGAGGCAAGCACGCGATACAAGAACCTCCTGTGTCTTTCTAATAGCATGTGCCAGCAATAAGCTGAGTTTTCTTCAAGAGCCCTGTGATCCAGATTAGACACCCCATCCCCTCACCCCCATCCAACTTTCAGTCACTGTAGGCCTATTCAGAGTCCCTCAGCGTGTCTTCAGCTGTGCAAGGCAGGAACTTGCTGCCCCCAGGGCCTCCTTGGATGAACTTGTATTTCCCTTTACCTCATTTCTGTCTTGGACAAGAAAACACCCATCCCAGAGAAATCCTGCTTCTGTTGACTCCTGATTCTAGACAGGAAAGCATATATTCCTTTGACAGAATACGTAGGACTTTTAAATTCTGACCACTGTGTTTTCATTAATTTCCAGGGAAAATGCTCAACATACACCCATCCTTGCTCCCCTCTTTTAAGGGTTCAAATGCCCATGAGCAAGTCCTGGACGCTGGAGTCACAGTCACTGGGTGCACCGTGCACTTTGTAGCTGTGAGTATGTCTCTTTCTACCAAAATATTATTAGTGTTTAGATGTAAATTTTACTGGCTAGAAGGTAATGTTCAAAACGTTTGCTTCCTTTTCCAGGAAGATGTAGATGCTGGACAAATTATTTTACAAGAAGCTGTTCCAGTGAAGAGGGGTGACACTGTTGCAACTCTGTCTGAAAGAGTGAAATTGGCAGAACATAAAATATTTCCCGCAGCCCTCCAGCTGGTGGCCAGTGGAACCATACAGCTTGGGGAAAATGGCAAGATCTGTTGGGTCAAAGAGGAATGAACCTCCTAATTCAGGAATGGAGTCAATTTTGAAAGAAGTCTGGCTGTTTGCATGGTGGCTTTTTGTTATGGACCTGGCCCCAAAGAAAAACTGATAGAAAAGAGGACCTCACCCTTACCTCTTTGGCCATTTTTTAATGAACAGAGATTCATTAAAAACAACTGGTACAGCATATCTAAGACATAGGTGTATTGTCTCCAGTAGTCTTTCAGGTTTACCTGTTTAGGACCTTCTTCTTCAGAATCAGGCTAGTCATTCAGAGTTCCTCTCACTTTCAGCCAACTAAAATACCAAAATTCTTAGTCTTTCTTATCCTCTATTTGTGACCAATATCACTTCCATTTTTTTTTTAAGTTAACTGTTCTCTACTCTTTGAAACGTTAACCAAGTCCAGTAAGTTAGTATCTCTTCCCCATATTGTATATCTGTGCTGATTTGAATTGAGACTTACCTAATTATTCTGATCATAATTTAGTGTCATAAAATTTCTGGGTGGCTCCCATTTCTGAGGGATAGTTTCCTTTGTGCTTTGAAATATCATTAACATTCCTCTAATTATGGACAGTTTCTATAGTGCCTAGATTTTAGCTTCACAGTTATTCTATGGATTATAAACATCCATACCTATATAAATCACTAAAGGGTTAAAGGAAGAGTTTCGGTGGCTTCTAGATTCAAACATAGGACTTTAGGCATGTTACTAATCCTCCCTGTCAGTTTCCCCATCTACTAAAGTAGATAAATGCCTATCATATGGTTGTTTTGATAATTAAATTCAATACATGTGAAGTGCTAAGAACAATGGTTGGCCCAGAGCAGGCACTCAAAGGTTAGCATTTATTTCATAATTCCTCCACATTATAAAGGCTGTTGTAATTCACTATTCATTCAACAAATACATCTTGAGCATAAAATCAAGAATGGTGATAGATGGAATATTGGAAGTGTGGTAGGTACTGTTTTGGAGAGGAATGAGGGCAGATGGAGGGCAATCCACCCAGACTAGTAAAGAGTATAATGGGACAGCGTGGATTTCCCACTCCAGCTGGTCATTTCCAATCTGGATATGCAATTCTGCAACTAGGAGGTCAAGGTTGACATAGTGGGCACTTGTGCATGACCCTGTCCCTAAGACACCAAGCCTAGTACCACATTTCTGTCATAGCTGAGTGAACAAGGAATGGCCACCTGGCCCAAAGGCAGCCAGCCATCCTTAGACTGCTGAGCAGCCTTCAAGGTGGTGTGGCCTGAGACTCTGCCTGCCCAGCGGGGTGCACCTTACTCAAAGGGTACCTGGAGCCTCTGTTCAAATCCTCCTTTGGAGTTTAACTCAAGACCTAACAGCAAAGGACTCTTACAGTACTTATATACAGAAGATAGTAAACTGTGGCCTTAAGACAGGAAAGAGTAAAGCGTCAAGAGGAACGGAGTGGAGCTGTGACAGACCCCTTCACCAACAGACCCTAATCACTGCCTCTGGTGCAGGCAGGCTTCCCCAGGCTGGGAGCTGGCTGACGTTACCCTTCCTCACTGACTAGGCGGCAGCTGCCATCAGGTGGGATGTCCAGGCGCATCATTTCCTCATTTCAAAGGCATCTTATATGCCTTTGCTATAAAAACAATTGATTCATTTGTTCTGGAGAAGTCACTCAACATTATTAAACACCTATTACATATATGCCAAACACTGTCCTATGAAGTTTATGAAAAGTTAAAAGCTTTAAAGGAAAATGATATTGGTTGATAAAATCACATACTGTGGTGAAAGTGGAGGCTGGGACCAGGATGTAAATTAGAAAAGTCAATGTGAGCTTATGACTTTAGAAATAGAATTTTCTAACCCTTACTTTGATACTAATCTCCACTAAAAGGAACCTGGGCTTCGTGTAAAGTAGCTGATGCCATATCTTAGGAAGAATGAAAATGTGTCTAAAAATCTGGTTGCCAGAAACCAAAACACACTTGAAAATAGCAAGGATGATACTGAAAGAACAAAGGAGTCAACTTAAAGGGCATCCCATGTCCAGTTTGTGATAAACTGAATACCGTTTGAACATGTTGAGTATGTGAGCAGCCATTAGTTTATAATGATACTCAAAGAGAAAAGGTCATTTAAGTTATGAAAAATCAATGCGAAAAAGAAGGGTGAAAACAAGATGTTAATATTTCATTAATGTAATAAATATGGATATTTATCATTTATTATGGATGCCTCTTTTTTATTTGTGTAAGCAGGAATAAAACAGATCAACCCTGGGGCCGGCCCGGTGGCACAGTGGTTAAGTGTGCACGTTCTGCTTCTCAGCGGCCCAGGGTTCGCCAGTTCGGATCCCGGGTGCAGACATGGCACCGCTTGGCACGCCATGCTGTGGTAGGCATCCCATGTATAATATAGAGGAAGATGGGCATGGATGTTAGCTCAGGGCCAGTCTTCCTCAGCAAAAAGAGGAGGATTGGCAGTAGTTAGGGGTAATCTTCCTCAAAAAAAAATAGATTTGTATGTGGGGGTGGGAAGGGAGAGTCCAATTTAATCAACCCTGCTGGTTACACATGACAAAGGAAAGGATTCAAGTGTGAGTTCCAAAATGATAAGTAAGCCAAATGTTCTGAAGAGGAATGTTGTAATTTCTAAGACATATTTCGTGGCCTCTAAATGTTCCCTCTCAAATTTTTTACTTACTACTTTTAACTACTATACAAACTTTTTAAATAACTCAAGTACAATATAGTATTTAATCATAATAAAGTGTAATAACTGGTTCAGCTAGTCCCTTCTCATTAATTTTTTTCCCCCACAGTTTCCTTGGCTAGTCTCTCCCATGCTAAGCAGCCAGAGCCACAGCGAAAATCATGCCCAGGGGGAGGCTGGCAAGGACGCTGCTGCCGTGGCCAAGTCAGGCACCACCGACGCCACTTCTGGCGGGCACTCAACCTGCAACTGCTCTCACAACCCAAACGCGCTCCGGCCACCTGTCTCTGGGTCTCTCATCCAGTCTTGAAGTCCCAGGCCGGACTATGAGATTGGCCAAGTTTAGGTCATCCACCCTGCTCTCACGGTGTGGTGGGGTCAGGGAGAGCAGGAATATGGCCTCAGGCTGTCAGAGAGTGAAACTGCCTCACATGGTGGCTGCCCCAAACCCGCCAAGGGGATTCCGATGCTCAGCTGCCCCCATATGACAACTCCACAGTTCAAGTGACAGATACAGCGGGAAGTAGTTCAGGAAGATTATAAAATCCCAGGTTTTTTTGTTTTTTTAAGTTCATGTTATGCTACAGTTCCTTTTGGCTTCTTATCTCCCTGAGCTGCTTTTTATAAATGATCTCTCTAACATAAATTTTGCCTCCTCCATCACATTTAAAAGAGAGTCTCTGATAGCCATTCTTTCACAAGCCGAATAAGCCTTATATTTACCACAAAGTAAGGCCATTTTCCTTTATCTGAACCCAATTGTGAATTAACATTTAAAAATTAAGCAGAAACAATCCAAATGTTCATCAGCTAAAGAATCGATAAATACAATGTGGTCTATCCACACAATGGCGTATCACTCAGCCGTAAAAAGGAATGAACTAGTGACACATGCTACACCATGGATGAACCTTGAGATGTTAAGCTAAGTGAAAGAATCCGGTCACAAATGACCACATATTTATGATTCCAATTATACGGAATGTCCAGAATAGTAAATCTAATAGAGACAGAGAGTAGACTAGTAGCTGCCCAGGGCTGGGGGGATAGAGGCAGTTGGGGGAGATTACCAAAGGGTGTGGGGTTTCCCTTTGGGTAATGAGAATGTCCTGAAATTGATGGTGGTGATGGTTGCACTACACCATGAACATACCTAAAGCCATTGAACTGTACTCTTCAAATGGGTGAATTGTGTGACATGCGAATTATATCGCAATAAAACTGTTCGCAAAAAAGACATGACTCCTCTGTCACTGTAAAAAAAATTAATTTAGGGGCCGGCTCCGTGGCCAAGTGGTTAAGTTCCTGCTCCACTGCAGGCGGCCCAGTGTTTCGTTAGTTCGAATCCTGGTCAGGGACATGGCACTGCTCATCAGGCCACGCTGAGGCAGCGTCCCACATGCCACAACTAGAAGGACCCACAACGAAGAATACACAACTATGTACTGGGGGGCTTTGGGGAAAAAAAGGAAAAAAAAAAATCTTTAAAAAAAATTGGTTTATAGTTGTCGAAATATATCAGGATTACATTTAATCTTATAAAATACATCAAACTTACATTTAAAATACTTCACATTCAGAACATGTGGTCATTTAAACGAATGCAGATAGGACTTCCATGCTTTGTGACAGAAATCGTGTTAAAGACCGTCTATCAGAACAGCAATCCTACTCCTCAAACCTTCCATCTGTTATCCTGCTAAGTCTCATGGGTAAACTGATTAAGGATGCTAACTCCTGAAACCTACCTGGATTCTGAGCACTGCAATAAAGCCATGAAGATTTCAGTATTCTGAATCAATTTCATTTTTTAAAAAAAATAAAACTTCATAAATTGAAAAATCTGTGGAAAATCAAAACTGCATTTTTTAATTTTTCTGCACCACTAAACTCCAAAAATTTAAAGGAAAAAACAGTTTTGTCACAGCAATATCACTCAGTCCCTTAACTCTTTCAATTATATGCAAAAACAAAACAAAAAGATCGTGGAAAATAATTTTAAATTAAATATTCAGCTGACAAATCTATTAGGTCCTCCTTTATTTTGTTGAAAGCCAAGTATGGAAACTCCAATTTTGTAAAGGGGTTTATTTCCCTTTCTCAGCATCCACAGCAAATCAACCTTTTCAATTGTGCCTTTGGTGCCCTGAAGGTGTTGACAGAACCCTCAGTAAGATTCAGGATAAGGGAAAAGTACACCTTCCTTTTGCAAAATGAGGAAAGAACGATCTTCAAAGGGGAGGTGGGATGTACTTGCCCTCCTTTAGGGATGCGGGTACTGACTGCCTGATACCACTCCTGGGGCAGTCACAGCTTAGAGATGGAGCTTAGGCACTGGAATCCACCTGGGTGTCAAGTGGAGATGATGAGTCAGGGACTCTAGAACACCGCAGCACTAGGATACTTAGTAATCAAGGGAGCGAGGAGGAGACAAAGAGGCATTGCAGTAGTGAGGCCTGGGAGAGACGGATGCCACCGAAGCAGGGAGAAGGGCATTTCAAGAAGCGGGGAATGAGCTTCTAACTCTGTTATCCTAGAGGCCGAGCAGAGCAAGGAGAGAGAAATAGCTACCCTCCACCCCCTCAGGGACTTTCAGCAGGCCAAAAATCCCAGAATCTTAAATCCATTCCCTTGCATGGGGAGGCTCTGGGGCCCCTAGCATGCCCCACCCAAATGCAAACATCCAAGGGGGCTCGGCCACTCTGAAGGAGGAGACTAGCCCTGCAGGACAGGGCATGTCCAGCGGAGGGAAGTGAGGGGGCTAAAGCTTCTACCCGCTTCTAGAGTTTTCCGTCTGGGAGGAAACAGTTTGGATAAGTTGTTGGGACGTATGAGGATCAAAGAGACCTGTTGTACTCGTTTGCTAGGTCTGCTGTAACAAAACACCGCAGAGTGGGCGGAATAAACAACAGAAATTATTTCCCCACAGTTCTGGAGGCAGGAAGTCTGAGATCCAGGCGTCAGCAGGTTCGGCTTCTCGAGGCCTCTCTCCTTGGCTTGTAGGCCTTGTATAAGGACACCAGTCAGATTGGATCAGGGCCCACCCTCCCGGTCTCATTTTAATCACCCCCTTAAAGGTTCTATTTCTTATTTCTCTATTTCCTGGTGGCCCATCTAGGCCACTGAGAGCAGTAACTGCAGCGGCATCTTCCTTCCACTCGAACAGAAGCGCCAACCCAACCCCCATCCAGGTTTGGCTGATAGAGGTCGCTTTGAAGACATGAGAGAATGAAGAGCAGAAAGTAAACCCTCTGCAGGTTTATCTACAGGAAGCCCTCTGTGAATATTATTTTCTTCAAAAGAATGGCAGGAATTTTCTAGAACAACCGAAATGTTGTCAAGTGAAAAAAGTAAAGGAGTAGAAGAGCATTCTCATGTATAGACTATTTCCGTGAGGACTCACAAGCAGCTGGTACCATCACCTGAGCAAAGGTGGGGGGCAGTGATGGGAGCAGAGAATTTTCAGGCACACTTTGTTTTTTAAAACTAATATTCCGGGCCCCGCGCCGGGGCCGAGTGGTTACGTTCATGCCCTCCGCTTTGGCGGCCCGGGGTTTCCCTGGTTCAGATCCTGGTCACGGACGTGGCACCACTCATCAAGCCATGCTGAGGTGGGGTCCCACATAGCACAACCAGAAGGACCTACAACTAGAATATACAACTATGTACTGGGGACTTTGGGGAGAAGAAGAAAAAAAGAAGATTGGCAGCAGATGTTAGCTCAGGGCCAGTCTTAAAAACAACAATAATAATAATATTCAATTTTAAAGTTACAAATTCAAAATCAGCTTACCTATCTTATTTTGTTTATAAGTTGAGCAAATAGTAACCATCATGGTTAAGGGGACTTTGGTTAACAGTTGATTCCATTGACAAATGAAAACATTTGAGGCTGAATTTTAACTTTTCTTTATTTGTATTCTTTTCCAAATACTTCTATTATCTGCCTTAAGAAAACAAAATGTCTGAGTAGAGAGTTTTGTTTAGTACTCTGATACATTAAATTTATAAAATAAGTTGATGAGTAAAATTCTCTTAGATATGCTGACAACATATATAAATTTAGGAAGATTTTAATTTTGAATCAAAGTCTAAATTACTCAATTATACATTTTCAGTTATAATTTAAGACTGCCCTAGGATTCTATTAGGTATGAGTTTCCAAATATTAAACTACATAAAATATCAAACGTACTGCAATTTCTTTTTTTTCTTTTTTTGTACTCCAATTTCTTAAAAATATTAACATTTTTGATTTTTCATTGAAATATAATTCACATACTATAAAATTCAACTTTTAAACTGCACAATTCAGTGATTTTTAGAATATTAACAAGGTGGTACAACCATAACCACTATTTAATTCCAGGACATTTTCATCACTCCAGAAAGAAACCCCCATCCATTAGCAATCGCTCACCTTTCACTTAGCATAATGTGTTCAAGATCCATCTATGTTGTAATACGTGTCAGTACTTGATACCTTTTTACGATGGAATAACACTTCATTGTATGGATAGACCACATTTTGTTTATCCAATCATCAGTTGGTAGACACATGAGTTCTTTCTATTTTTTGGCTTTCATGAATAATGCTGCTTACAAATGCTCAAGTATACGTTTTTGTGTGGAAGTATATTTCCAATTCTCTTGGGTATATACTTAGGAGTGGATTTTCTGGGTCTTATTGTAACCCCATGTTTAACTTTTTGATAAACGCAAACTGTTTTCTAAAGGGGCTGTTCCATTTTACATTCTCACCAGCAATATATGAAGGTTTTGATTTCTCCTCACCAACACCTGCTGTTGTCTGTCATTTTGATTATCGCCATCCCAGTGGGTGTGAAGTGGTATCTCATTTTGCTTCTGACCTACATTTCCCTAACGACAAATGATGTTAGACATCTTTTCATGTTTTATTGGCTTTTTGTATATCTTCGTTGGAGAAATGTCTACTCAAATTCTTTGCTCATTTTAAAATTGGGTTAAATGTCTTTTTATTGATGAATTGTAAGGGTTCTTTACATATTCTGGATCTAGATCCTTATCATATATATGATTTATGAAAATTTTCTCCCATTATAAGGGTTGCCTTTTCAGTTTCTTGATGGTATCCTTTGAAGCTCAAACGTTTTTAATTGGCATGAAGTCTCATTTTTCCATTTTTTCTTCTGTTACTTGTGCTTTGGTAGCATATTTAAGAAATCACTGCCAAATGCAAGGTCACAAAGATTTACACCTGTGTTTCCTTCTAAGCATTATATAATTTCAGCTTTTACATTTAGGTCCTTTATCCATTTTGAGTTAATTTTTGTATATGGTGTGAGGTAGAGATTTAGCTTCATTCATTTGCATGTGAATCCAGTTGTCCCAGCACCATTTATTGAAAAGACCAATCTTTCCCCCATTTAATTGTCTTGTCACCCTTGTCAAAAGTCGATTGACCATAAATGTATGAGTTTATTTCCGGGCTCTCAATTATATTCCATTGATCTATATGTCTATCCTTAGGCCAGTACCACAAAGTTTTTATTATTGTAGCTTTGTAGAGTGTTTTGAAATCAGGAAGTACGACTCCTGCAACTTTGTTCTTCTTTTTAAGATTGTTTTTGGTTTTCTCTGTTCCTTAAATTTCCATATGAATTTATAATCAGTTTGTCAATTTTTGCAAAAAAAGCCAACTGGGATGTTTAATTAATTAATTTATTTATTTGGTGTGGAAGATTGTCCCTGAGCTAACATCTGTGCCAGTCTTCCTCCATTTTGTATGTAGGACACTGCCACAGCATGGCTTGATGAGTGGTGTTTAGGTCCATGCCCAAACCCGCAAACCCCGGGCCACTGAAGCGGAGCACGCCAACTTAACCACTATGCCACTGGGCTGGGATTTTGAAAGGAAGTGTATTTAATCTGTAGATCAATTTGGGGAGTATTGCCATTTTAATAATATTAAGTCTTCCAATCTATGAACACAGGATGTCTTTCCATTTTCTTAGGTCTTCTTTAATTTCTTTCAGCAATATTTTATAATTTTCAGTGTCTTGTAGCTCCTTGGTAATGGTTATTCCTAAGCACTTTTTTTCTTTTTGATGCTTTTTTTTTTTTTTTCTGCTTAGGAAGATTAGCCCTGAGCCAACATCTGTGCCAATCTTCCTTCACTTTATGTGTGTGTTGCCACCACAGCATGGCTGACAAGTGGTATAGGTTCGCACCTGGGATCCGAACCTGTGAACCCGGGCTGCTGAAGCAGAGCATATCAAACTTAACCACTATGCCATGGGGTCAGCCCCTGATGCTATTTTAAATGGAATTGTTCTCTTAATTTCCTTTTCAGATTGTTCAGTGCTAGTGTATAGAAATACAACTTATTTTTATATTTTGACCCTGTATCCTGCAACTTTGTTGAATTCATTTATTAAATGTAATAGTGTCTCTGTTGACTCTTTAGGATTTTCTATATATCATCTGTAAATGTAGTTTTACTTCTTTCTTTCCCATTTGGATGTCTTTTATTTCTTTTTCTTGTCTAATATCCCTGGCTAGAACTTCCAGAACAATGCTGAATAGAGGCGGTGGGAGATGACATCCTTGTCTTGTTCCTGATCACAGGGAAAGCTTTCAGTCTTTCACCATGAAGTGGATTTTTGTAGATGCCCTTTATCAGGTTGAGGAAGTTCCCTTGTATTCCCTGTTTGTCGGGTGTTTTTATCACAAAAGAGAGTTGGATTTTGACAAATGCTCTTTCTGCCTTAGTTGAGATGATCATGTGGCTTTTTTCCCCTTCATTCTTTTAATACGGTGTGACTGATTTTCATATGTTGAACCATCCTTGCATCCTTTCAGCAGTATTTTGACTACTGGCAACTTTTAGGAAGTTTTACTTGGTGTTAGAGAACCCTCCCATGTCCTCTAAATAATCTTCAGTGAAATGTCCATTCCTGGGACAAATCCCACTTGGTCGTGGTGTATAATCTTTTAATATGCTGCTGGATTCGGTTTGCTGGTACTTCTTTGAAGATTTCTACATCTACGTGCATAAGGGATATTCATCTGTAATTTTCTTGTAATATCTTTGTCTGGCTTTGCTGTTAGGGTAATATTGGCTTCATAGAGTGAGTTAGGAAGAGTCCTCTTTTCTTCTATTTTTCTTTTCCCAGCACCCCTCAAATAAGCCTTCACCACAAAGGCAGAGAAAGTTGCACCAGAAATCAAAGTAACTTTATCCCATCAGCTTTGTGCACTAGGAGGGTGGACAAACTGCTCCTTCAGGGATTCAGGTGGCTGAACAGATCTCACTCATTTCTCATTAGCAACTAAAATAGATTTTAAGTGTGTGTGTGCACATATGCACGCACATGCCTACTAGATAGGCAGAGCTTAAAAAGAAATTACTAACTCAATGTGTTATCAAGGGTGTGAACTAACAGGCATTCCCAAATATGCTGGTAGTGCAACTGGTTCATCCTTTCTACAATTTAGCAATATTTATTTATTCACAAAATACAATGGCCACGGCTGCACCTAGGGATACATGTGTTTCTTTCTTTCTTTCTTTCTTTCTTTCTTTTTTTTTTTGAGGAAGACTAGCCCTGAGCTAACTGCTGCCAGCCTCCTCTTTTTGCTGAGAAAGACTGGCCCTGAGCTAACATCCGTGCCCATCTTCCTTTACTTTATATGTGGGACCCCTGCCACAGCATGGAGTGCCAAGCGGTGCCGTGTCCACACCCGGGATCCCATCAGGTTAACCCTGGGCCCCGAAGCAGAACGTGTGCCACCAGTAACTCCTGCGCCACCGGGCCAGCCCCACACTGTTTCTTTTTACAGGCAGTAAAGCATGGAATGTTTCATAATTTATTTCTCCAACCTTTTTTTTTTTTTGCTATTATAAATAGTGATTCAGATGAATATCTTGGACCCCTTTCCAGAGGTAACCAAGATTCTAAAGTTGTTGTGAATTCTCCTTATGCTGAGCATAGCCTTTTGAATGGGCGATTCATGTTAACAGTTTGGAGGAAAAAAATCTTATTTTTCTTACTAGCAAAATTTTACCCCTGCGCCGAGAGAAGGGAGTTGTTCTGTAGTTTGTCCACTTTGATAAACCGCTTGGCATTGGGAACGACACAGACACCACCATTCCCTCTGCCCTGCCTCCCCGCCATCTATGCAAGGCACCCAGTTAAGGATAACAAGTGGTCCTTGAAAGCCTGGGTGGAACGGCAAACTTCAATGTTTCTGTTTTCTGCAAGAAGTGTTGAAACTTGGGGTGCCCTTTAGAGGCAAGGCAGAGAGAAGGAAGGGGATGAGGGGTGTAAGGCCTGGGGACAGAATAGGATGTCTGCTGGCCGCTTTTAGGAATGTTGCTTGGTGGCTTTGAATGGAACCCTCCCCTGTGTCCTCTAAATAATCTTCAGTGAAATGTCCATTTTTCACTGATATCCTATAAAGTGAAGAAAAGGGCCCCGGCCAGTCCAGGGCTGCAGGAAGCAGGAGCCCCGCTGGGAAATGACATCTTAGCACTTTTATCAGCTGATGATTTGGACACAAAGAACATGTTTAAAAATCTGAAAAATGACTTAACAAAGATCTAGTTCTCCTACCTACATTTTGAAACAATTCCTCTGAGAACCGAGATTGTTATTTTAGAAAACTATGTGCCAAGCCAATATGCAAACGTGCTAGCACTTGCTTTCCCTTCTGTAGCGTTTAATCACGTTTGTCCTCTGGATGGGGAGGGTTATAGGAAAAATCTTTCACTGTGGAGACTAAATCTGCAGAGTTAGACAGCAGAAAAATCTGCCACTAACTGTGTGACCTTGGGTATGTCATTTTTCTCTCTCTCTGAAGAGTAAGACTAAATAATTTCCAGAATCCTTTCTAATTCCAACATTCTGTTACTCCTCGATTGAATAATAGACCTCAGGAGAAATAAGAGTAAAGGAGGAACGAGAGAAAGAATACTCCACAGCAGGATCTCTGAACCTCAGCATTATTGCCATTCTGGGCCAGACAATTTGTTGTGGGGGCTGTCCTGTGCATCGCAGGACATTGAGCGGCAGCCCTGGTCTCTATCCACTAGATGCCAGGAACAATTCCCAACTCTTACCATCAAAAATGTCTCCACCATTTTACGTTCTCACCACCAAGGCACAAGGATTCCAGTTTCTCCACGTCCTGGCCATCACTTGCCATTTTATTATTATTTTTATAACAGCCATCCTAATGGTATGATGTGCTATCTCATTGTGGGTTTGATTTGCATTTCCCTAATGAATGTTGAGCCTTTTCACATACTTATTGGCCATTTGCATATCTTCCTTGGAGAGATGTCTATTCAAGTCCTTTGCCCATTTTTTTATCCACTGATCTTTTTACTGTCTCTATAGTTTTATTTTCTCCAGAATGTCATACAGTTGGAATCATATAGTATACAGCCTCTTCAGATTGGCTTCTTTCACTTAGCGATACGCATTTAAGGTTCCTCCACATCTTTGCACAGCCTGATAGCTCAATTATTTCTTATCACTGAATAATACTCCATTGTATGGATGTGCCACAGTTTGTCTATTCACCAGACTGAAGGACATCTTGGTTGCTTCCAATTTTTGGCAATTATAAATAAATTCTTCTTCTTCTTTTTTTTTTTTCTGCTTTATCTCCCCAAACCTCCCCTGTACACAGTTGTATATCTTAGTTGCAGGTCCTTTCTAGTTGTGGGATGTGGGACGCCGGCTCAACGTGGCCTGACGAGCGGTGCTATGTCCGCATCCAGGATCTGAACCCTGGGCTGCCGCAGCAGAGCGCGCAAACTTAACCACTCGGCCACGGAGCCGGCCCCTAAATTCTTCTTAAAAAATTAAAAATGACTGACACTTACAGAAAAGTTGCAGGAATACTACAAAAACCTTCCAAATAAGCTTTACTCAGATTTTCCTATTAACATTTCACACCACGTGGTTTACTATTTGAGCTCTCTCACTGCCTTGCTCTGTACATGCATTTATTTCTAAATCATAAGCACGTCAATGTGTATTTCCTAAGAACAAGGATAGAACCAAACACTTGCTGTGGATATCCCCAGAGCAGATAATTAAACCTCAGCTGTCAAGGAAAGAATAGAAATGATGATTCTTTAATTTCATTTCACACAAGAAGTGTTATTTATTTAATCAAGAAGGATACCTTCAAAAAGGAGCTCAGGTGGCAAACTGGATTTATGTGCTTCTCTGCTGTGCTCTTCTATTGAGAATAGCATGGGCCAAATGATCCAGAATCATCTCACCCAGAGCTTGAGGTGTCTCTAGACAAGCCCTAGGGTGCAAAGGTGATTCATGGGTGTCCCTAGGTGGTAGGCTTTTTGAACAGAAGCCCCCTAATATCTCATTACAAAGTCTTTGGAATTAGATTTGCCTTAAAACCATTTCCCTCCATAAACACCTTGACTGATTCTCTAGCAAATAGTGTTATATGACTGTTTTAATATATTCATAGTTTTACTGCTAAAATCTTTGACAATTGGTGAGCAGTAAGAGAAAGGAGACAAACCCTCCATATTCTGGTCTTTTTAACTTATCAAAACATTTTGACTGATTATAGTTAATGATACTGTCCTGAATACCTGAAATTTGCTAAGAGTAGATCTTAAGTGTTTTCACCGAAAAGAAAGAAAAAGAAAATCCTAATTATGTGAGGTGACGGATATGTTAATGAGCTTGATTGCGGTGATTATTTCACAATGTATATATCTGTCAAACTATCAAGTCATACACCTTAAGTACACATAACTTTTATTATCAAATATGACTTCAATAAACCTGGAAACAAATTTTGAAGGCTGAGAAAAAGCACAGAGTTGTTGCACTGTAACACGGTGATTTCAATAAACACGCTGGGTAAATGTAATATGGATTGGAAACCATTCAAATCTTGATTCCCAGGCAGCTGACATGCATTTGTTTCCCCACTAGTGGCCTGCAATTAAAGGGAGGTATATACACTATTCAGCATTTCAAGGAACAGAAAGTGCCATAGATCAGCACAACTCAAATGCAGATAATTCAGGCTCAAGTGACAAGAAATCATCACATTAACTCAATGCCAAAAATGAAAATTCCACATCCTGGGTGGAGGAGGGCCGTTTACCCTTAGCAAAGTTCCACGAATCCCGTGTGTGGCCCTTAGGGACCACCTCAGGATGGTTCCATAACTGGTTAACTCAGCTGGGAAGAGGGAAAAGGAAAAGATACCCAAACGTGTGTGAATCTTCTCTTTTCCATGGTACCTTACCTCACTGCCTCGGACTATTGTTGTGTTATATATGTTAATCAATCGCCTTCTTTCTTTTAAAGCTGACACTCTCTACAGCAAGCTCTTCCTTGATCAAATAGAGCAGAAAATGAACTGAGATGGCACCGAGAGAGGAAAGCACACTCATGGTGGTTCTAGGAACTGTAGCTCCAGAAGATGACATTTGCAAATGTCATGGGACAATATGTGGTTTCAGAATTTCTGAACCAGAAATCAGTCTCCAGGGAAGTGTGATTTTGGTTACTATGGCACCACACTTATTGGAAATAAATCAACTTCTTTGTGGTTATCACAGAACCAGCAAATGAAAAAAAAAAACAAAACACAGATGGATTAAAATGGAGCCCTTGCTTGCTTTAGTCAAAGTGTGAAATTACATCCAAGAGTACAAAGAGAAGTGAGGTTGCTTTGCAGTGGCACCCTTCTTGCAGTAGCTCAGTATTTAATACAAAGTAAGGAAATTTGGTTTTTTAGGAACTTTAAAAAATATCACATCTATTTTCTACCCACTCAGCAAGACAATGCTTAGGTTTTGATGGGCTAACGAAATTCGCGCCAACTGTCTACTTTCCCCTGTTTATTGGGAAATTTGTTTTAAAATGTTCAACCATATTTTGAGCCCAGAATCATGGAAAAGATGTTCTAAACTAGGAAATGACACATACAGCTAATCCGATATACTTTCATTGAAAATCAGGCCTTATGTGTAAGATTATACCACATCCCAGCTGACAAACTTGAGGTGATAATTACACTCTGTGGAAAGTGATGGACTGAGGTTCAAGCATATTGATTTTAATCATGACATATCCTTAAAATGGTTAACAATATTATATTGAAAATTGAACACGTTTTAAAAAGTCTATGGAGTTTAATTAAGCAAGGTAACATGATCTCAATTAAAAATGCTAATCAATCTGTGGGTTTGGTCCTGATGCTAAATTTGATCTTTTTTTTAAAAAAAAAAATTTTTTAAAGATTTTATTTTTTTTCCTTTTTCTCCCCAAAGTCCCCTGGTACACAGTTGTACATTTTCAGTTGTGGGTCCTTCTAGTTGTGGCATGTGGGATGCCACCCCAGCATGGCCCATGTCCACGCCCAGGATCCAAACCGGCAAAACCATGGGCCGACGAAGCGGAGCGAGCAAACTTTACCTACTCGGCCATGGGGCCCACTCCCCAAATTTGATCTTTTGATCACATCTTATTATAATCAGTAGGACTGATGACTGCAGAATATGCAGCCACCTTTTTTAAAGGAAAAGAATCATATTCTAAAATGGTGGACTATTTCTGCCCATAACTAAACGAACAAGAATGTTTTGGTTTATCACTCATTTAACCTGCTGACTTAAAAGTCTTATGTGTGGCTCTGAAGGACATCATTAGGACAACTGGTGAAACTGAAATACAAAACTATACATTAAATAATATTGTATTTATGTTAAATCTGCTGAATTTGAGAACAGTGCCATGGTGACGTAAGAGAATGCCCTTGTTTTGAGGAAATAAGGGTGAAGGAACGTAATGTATGCAATTACTTTTAAATGATTCAGAAAAAAAGTATATATATGGAGAAGAGAGAGAGAACGGTAAAGCAAAAGTGGCAACCAGTACCAGAAACTGCCTATCTCCACATTTCTTACATGAGGAAAATCATCCCCTAAGTCAGTTAACTCGTTTGCACTTACTTAGCAGCTCAAAGTGTTCTGGATAACTCAGCTGACGCTAAGTCACCTTCAACGTATATAGAAGCACACCATAAAACTGACCACTCTGAAAAGAGAAATGGACTTACACTTCTAGTAACTTACAAAGCCTGGTAACTTACAAAGTCACTGAACTACTGGGGCTAAAGTGTGAGTACTTTTAAGGTGCCAACATCAAACTGAGATTTGTGATGGGTGCTCTGTAAAATGCAAAGTGCCATACAAGTAGGAGTAGTTTTTTAAACTGTGTTCATGCTTTTTTTTTCCTTTGATGCTGTGTTTAAGATGTCAGCCAGAAGAGTTAACACTTGTAGAAACACATTTTCTTTCACACAGGAGTTATGTTCATTGTTTGCTTGTAAGGAAATCCCCCTGAATCAGAATTTAAACCTTTTTCTGCACACCTACATAGGAGGTAACAAATTATTATATTGTCCATAACTCAGAAGCTTAGAAAGGCTAGTACCTATTTCTGGCTCCTTTTAGGAGACATAGCCATAATAAAAACTATTGCATCATGTGCCAGGCACCGTGCCAAGTGGTTTACACACATTACGTAATTCTCACAAAAACTCACCCAGTTTGCTGCAATTATTTCATCATATGCAAAATGGAGAAAACAACAGCACTTATCTCACAGGGCTGTTGTAACAATTAAAAGAGACCATACATGAAATATTTAGCACACTCTTGGCAAAAAAGTACAAAATACACCTCTACCATTTATCGGTACCCTCACTTTACAGATAAACAGACACAAAGAAAAGCAAGTGGAAGAAACAGGATTTTCAACCCAGGTCCGACTCCCCAAGTTTCTGCCTTTTTCTTTTTTTTTAATTACCTCTCCGCACAGGAGGGGGAGAGAGTAAACCCCAAAGACAGCAGCTGAACTTAAAGCCTGGAGACCCCTATTCTGATTTTTGTCCTCGACTGTCCTCACCCCCTACTAATCCCTGGCTAAGCTGCTGCTCACTAAGTACTTGCTGAATTAATGAAAGACTAGGTTTCTAGCCCAAGTTAGCCGGATCTGTCTGGCTTAGGTAGAACTTCCACGTCTCTGCCTTGGTGCTCCCGTCTGCAGACCCGGAAGAGGCTGTACTGATCCTGTTCGGGGAGAAGATTCGCCTTCACCGCCCAAAATCAAGTTACCTATGGCCGTCGCGCTCCGAAGCACTAAGACTTCAGGGTCTCAACGTACACTCACAAAACTCTACGACCAGCCCTGCCCGCAGCCGTTCCTCCCACGGCGACAATTTTCGCCCTCACCGCGCGCTCCCGCGTCCCTCCCAAAAGGCGCAGGCGCAGGCGCGGGCGGGGGGGGGCGCGCCGCGCTTCCCGGAGAACTACAACTCCCACAATCCCAATCGGCAGAACCACCTCGCGCTCCCGGTGGGAGCGGAGGCGGAGCGGATTGCCCCGGGGCAGGACGGAGCCTTCCGAAATGTCCGGCCTGTGTCCTCTTGGGTAGAGTTCGTTTTAAGAGAGACTCTTGTCTTGCCTGGTATGGTAGGACACCTGTCCCTATGAGGTATGACTCTGCCTTCCGCCTCCGCTGAGATCCCCTCAGTATAAAACGCCAGATGGTCTAGGCCGGCGGAGGCGCTCGGTGCCGGGCGCTCTGGAGTCACCTGAAGAGTCAAGGGCAGCCTGCGCACGCATGCGCAGAGGGCAGCATGGGACAGCCCGGAGCCGCTGAGCCGCTGAGCCGCTGAGCCCCTTTGCCGAGTCTGTGAAGGTGAGTAGGGGGCGGGGCGGGGCGGGGCGGGGCGTGTCCTGGGTCGGGACTGACCACCCCCTACCCTCCCTCGCCCCCCGCGGCATGTTCTCGTGTTGGCATGACTACCGCCATCCCAATCAACTCTAAAAGCCATTGACCCCATTGTCCAGAAAACTGGGCTCCCCAGGAGCTCAGTTTTAGCATTTTTACATCAAAATCTCACTTCCAGTTAAACCACTTCCAACATTTCATTGCCGTTGTATGTACAAGTCTGCCTTCTTTGCCATGTGTTTTAGAAATAACAGCTAACATGTTGGGAGGGCTCACCTTTCTCTTGGTTTTCCCGGCATGTAACAAATAGCTCCTTCCTAATGAGATAGAGCTTAAAAGTCTTTTGGACGCTTGATTCTATTCAGTTTAGTGTCAGACTAGTTCCGTACTATGTTCTCTGATTCTTTTGTGTGTAAGTTTTCTCATGAGAAGACTCCTTGAGACTGTAAAGACCGTGATACATTAAAGAAATCGTGGTGCTGATGAAGTTTATAATATGCTGGAGATACAGACAGTTAAGCAAGTGTCTTGTGCCCTAACCCTAACCATTTTGCTTACACCTTGCTATGTGACTTGGTTATGTTGCTTAACCTTCTGGGCCTAGATTTTCTCCTAAAAGGAAAAGATTGGATTAGATGATCTCTAAGAACTTGCCAGCTGTAAAATTCTGTGGTTACTGAGGAGTAGATTCCAGATTATATCACAATATATTAATGCTAAACATCAACTTCCGTTTCTCTGCTAACATAAGTGAAATAAGCTATAAGAATTTTGGCAGCAGCGTTAGAAAGAATTTCACCTTCTTGTACTTGTAATTTCTTCTGTGTTGTTCAACATATCTAATTAGCTGGTAATACAACTTTCTTCTCCGTTTACTTCTTGTCGTTTTATAGAACATCACTAGGAAGAACTCTGGGTACAACAATGAACACAATGTATGTGATGATGGCTCAAATCCTTAGATCTCATCTGATAAATGCTTCAGTGGTTCCTAATCGAAAGAAAATGCTTCCATATCTTGGTGTTATTAGAAATAGGATGATGTCAACTCATAAATCCCAAAAGAGGATCACAGAATATTATAGGCTGCTGAATCTGGATGAAGGATGCTCTGCAGATGATGTCAGGGAATCTTTTCGTAAACTTGCCAAGCAATACCATCCGGACGGTGGCTCTGGTACCGCTGACTCTGCAACATTTATAAGGATCGAAGAAGCTTATAGGAAAGTGCTTTCCCACGTGATAGAACAAACAAATGCCAGACAGAGTAAAGTTGAAGAGGCAGAAGAAGAAGAAGAAAAATTCAAATATAAAACACCCCAACACAGGCATTATTTGAGTTTTGAAGGTATTGGTTTTGGAACTCCAAGTCAACGAGAGAAGCAATATAGGCAATTTAGAGCAGACCGTGCAACTGAGCAAGTGATGGAATACCAAAAGCATAAACTACAAAGCCAGTATTTCCCTAATAGTGTAACTGTTAAAGATGTAAGACAGAGTAAGGAACAAAAGATAACTCAAGCAATAGAGCGATTGGTGGAGGATCTCATTCAAGAGTCAATGGCAAAAGGAGACTTTGACAATCTCAGTGGGAAAGGAAAACCCCTAAAAAAATTTTCTGGCTGTTCATATATTGATCCCATGACTCACAACCTGAACAGAATATTGATAGATAATGGATACCAACCAGAATGGATCCTAATGCAAAAGGAAATAAAGGATACTATTGATCAACTCAGAGAGGCAATTTTAGTGTCAAGGAAAAAACTTGGGAATCCAATGACACCGACTGAACAGAAACAGTGGAACCAAGTTTGTGAGCAGTTTCAAGAAAACATCACAAAACTAAACAAGCGCATTAATGATTTTAACTTAATTGTTCCCCTCCTGACCAGGCAAAAAGTCCATTTTGATGCACAGAAAGAAATTGCCAGAGCCCAGGAAATATATGAGACCCTTATAAAAACAAAACAAGTCAGAGATAAAAACCCAAATAACATTGATCAGGGAGAAGGGGAGAAAACACCTGGAGTCAAGCCAGGTTTTCTAAACTGGATGAATGTATGGAAATTTATTAAAATATGACCATTTCAGTGTTCACAGTACTGCCCCAAATCATTTTCAGTTGCACTGACATCACACATAGAGGCTGATTTATTGCTATAACACAAGAGTTTGAGAATTGTGTGCCTCTGTACTTTTCAGAAAACCTGATCACGTCTCCAGTGTCAGGGAGAAAGCTGTAAGAAACTGAGCCAGCGAAATGTTCAACCAGCTTCGTTCTGAGCATATAGCAAGAAGAGAAAAGAACTTCCAAGAAAACAGCTTAATCCGTTTCAGAGTTTAAATATCAGTCGTCAGGTGAAATGAGTTAGGACAGGGACTCAGACTGGGGATCATAAAGCGTATTCCAACATCTTAGTGCAGTTTTAAGGTTTAATAACTTAAAAACAGTTGCTGTTTGCCATATTCAAACACAGGTACTTCAACAACAAAAACTAAAAATGTGTTATCAAAAGTCACAAAACTAAAGAAGTGTAAAATGTAGGCAAGTTAAACCTCCAGATGATATATGTTTTTTTGAAAATTTGCTGCATTTATATACCTGAGGTTATTAAAGCTCAAAACTGTTCTAAGACTTTTGGGACACTCTCTGCATGGTTGGAAATGTTAAGATCAGGAAACTAGCCTAATGGAGTTGCTGCACTCTTCTTTTTTTATAAAGGCCTTCTCCGTGGGTACTGAATTAAAAATATCTGGGTTGTACTTTTCCTGCCTAACTTCGTGATCCATTGGCTGCAGCAATTGATCAGCCAAGCTAGTTGATTTAGTTTGTTCTGGAAATAAACCCCAGTGTCCACTTTTAAAGAGTCTGAGTGTATTTTCTGACCTTTTGGAGGTGAAAAAAAAATCACTGGGTTCAGTGAAAACTTAAGATTTCACTTCTGGCTTCATGTCTAATCGGAGATTGAAATGTGAGCTTTTCACAAATCTACCTGCAGTCTGTGTCGTGTGTCAGACTATCCAGAGGGTTTTTCACAGAAATGACAATCTCAATTTGCTGTCTTAGGGATCCAATTTCCTGTCTTAGGAACCCTATAATAAGCAGAGACAAGATGTCTGAATTTTATGCCAGTTTCCCCTTTCAGCAAATGACAGGAAACTGACATTCATGAGGTTGTTGTGTCCCATCCACTTTCAGAAAATCTGATTTTTAGGTCTGTGTAATTGCTTTAACCACAGAATTGGACAACTAGCAGGATATGGAGAGTGGTCAAGAGGAGCAGATCTGTTTCCTTATTTTATCCAGAGCATTGTTATGGACGTGGTTCAGAAACATGACATTTGCCACTCCGATTTTGGAAGAACAAGTTATTTTGTAAAGTGTTTGATAGTTAAAACAACAAATAAAACTACATCTTCAAAAGGAGATTTCAAGCTTTTCTGCTTAGATGATGGGACATTAACTGGTATCATATACGATTATTTTATTGAATGAGTTATCGTTTGGCTTCTCCAATGATCATATTACTCTAAACAAAATTGTGAACAGTATGAAGTAGAACTTTATAGTAAGAGCTATAGTTCTAAAACATTTTAGAAGGTATGATTCTGGGAATCTTGTCAAAAATGGGAATTAGGTATATATTACCTAACTGCATTGCAGCAACTTAAATGAAGGAAGCCACTTTCAATATTGGATAATGGGAAGGTAAGGTTACCAGAAAACTCTAGTAAATTCTTTCTTTCTTTCTTTTCTTGTGAGGAATATTGGCCCTGAGTTAACATCTGTTGCCAGTCTTCCTCTTTTTGCTTGAAGAACATTGTCCCTGAGCCAACATCTGTGCCACTCTTCCTCTATTTTATGTGAGATGCTGCCACAGCATGGCTTGACGAACAGTGCTGGGTCCGCCCCTGGGATCTGAACCTGCAAACCCTGGGCCACCAAAGCAGAGCGCAGAACCCGACCACTACGACACTGGGTGGCCCTCTGGTAAATTCTTAATTTTAACATGGCACACTTTATGTTTGTAAATGTCTTTATTAATAAAGTTAATTTTAATGATTATGCAATGGTCCATTGTATGAACAACTAATAGTAATAATAATAACCATATTTTTGGCTGACCACCTAAATAAGTGAATTTTATCTTTTCGATTGATGATATCAAAATTGACTGTGACATAGATAATCTTCTTAAGAGGGCAAATTCACTTATGTAGAAACAGATTTACTTATTTAAGTAACCAAATTCCAGGCCAGGAAAAAAGATTTTGGCCAGTTGATCGGAGTTTCTTGAATTGGAATTTGACACTTATTTCTCTTATGAGGCAGGATTGACCTTTCGCTGTTAAGTTTTCACCTTCTAACTTTGTCAGCTTTTCAGGTGTGGTGGTAATCTGTTGAGATTTGTGAAGTCGCTATTATATTAGGCACATATCAAACTCTGCCTGCTTTCCAGCCTTTTTGTGGATCCTTTCTTCAAACTGTAGGACTAGGACCCTGGCCCAACACCCAGAGGAGAGAACCTCAAACTCCTGGCTTTGGTCTCCCAGCTCTGTGAATCATTTTTTTGCCCTTGCTCTATATGCCTGAGGTTCGGCACAGTAGTTGGCTACCTCAGGACTATGGTTTTAAATTCCTTGATAGAATGACCGCAGGACATTCGTTTTCTTCATCGTGCCCCCAGAACACGATGGGGGTGCCCCTCCCACAGATAGGAGTCTCCTGAAACCTTGTCTCTATGGCTGGGGCCTATTACTTCCTGAAATACTTCCCTGCTGCCAACTGCCTGGGTCCCTATCACTGGGCCTCAGTCACTTTTTGGGACATTCCTGATACCTCTCAGGGGCGACTCATGCTGATTTGCCTATTCCTAGAAGTGTTGCCTTTCCTTTTTGACAATGTTCTGTTTACTCAACGTACGTTTATTGAAGTCCTGAAAGGGAATCCACCATTCCACTGTCTGGATTCTCAGAAATCAGTAACTGAGGGGGACAAATGGACCCCTCAGCCCCAAATGTAACCCTCAGATACTTTCCTTGGTATTACGGGTGTCAGCACCACCCAAGCTCCACCGGGGGGGACAGGGCTCCCTCTCCTCCTCTGGCCTAAGGGTAGACCCACAATTGCTGTCATCCTGCCTCTTGCTGGGCTGAGATCATCAAAATGCAACTTTCCTCAGGGCTTGGGGATGACAGAAGGGAAGGGGAGACAGTCCCTGGAGTGAGAGAATCTGGCCTGCGGCCCTCTCCAGTTTGCCTCTGAGCCCGGTCCCCAGCCTGCTGTGGAGTGGCCGTGCCCACCATTCTCCCACCTCTGGGAGAACCCTCGAGTGGCCTGAGCATGCCTCCACTCCGCCGAATCTAGACCTAGGAAAGTAAGGTCTAAGGGGTTTTCTTTCCTGCCAAGACCAGTTTCAAAGGTCTGGTTTCCTCTTCAAGGACCCACATCTTCTCTAGATGATTGATGTATGCCACTGTCCCCCAGGCCACCTAAGTGGCAGACCCTACCTGAAGGTCTCTAAGGACACATACATCCAAATATACCCCAATAAGCTTGCCATTGTTATGAGAGAGACCTACACACACTTGCGGGGCGGGGTCCTTCCTGCTCCTCCCCTTGAGGACCTTGTCGTGAGGATTATGGTCCAGTGGCAACTCACCTTTGGCATTTATAGCTGGGCCTCTATGGTCTCTGTGGTTTCACCTCTGGATCAACCTGGTTCCTTCACCTCGTCCTCTCAACTTTCCATTCAACCACAGTTTACACCACGATTTGCCCAGTTGAGTGCCAAGATTTTCAGTGAGCTTTGCTTAAATGATGCCATGGACAGCTGTTGTCCTTTTTGGCTGCCTGTCATGTTCCAAATGGCCCATCTTGATGGTGGCATGTGTCATTCATCTGGGGAAGATGTGGTTCTTAGCATAGGAAGTCAGAATTCTGAAGGTGGTCTTGGCAGGAGAGAAAACCCCTAATTTTCTTAAATATGCTCAGAAATGGGCATGTGACCCAGGCTCTGCCAACAAGACTTCTCCTTGGGAGATGTGGGTTCAGCATGAGGCACGGAAGGAAATGCGTGGGCTCAATGTGGCAGTTCCACTCAGCTGGTGCAAGAAGCAGTGGCTGCCAGGTGGAGCTCCTGGCACAGAGTGATGGCAGTGGCAGTGGCAGTCAAGTTCCTAGCTTGTAGTGGGTGGTGGTGACCACAACAACTTCGTTGTTTTTCTCGCCAGGCTAGTTCCTGAGTCTGGTTTTAGGCATTGTTCCTGGAAACAACCTTGGGCTACTTTCTTCGGCCCTCCCCACATCCCTGTGTCCTTTAATAAATCCCTATTCTGCTTAATCTAGCTAAGTGGGGACTGCCATTTGCAACTAAGAACTGTGATTGATACGGATGAGATCACGAAAATCTCATGGCTCTGGGATGGACAGGAGGTACACACTGGATTGAGCTCATGGAGCACGTGGACTCTGGTTAAACTCTCAGCTCTACCGTGTTGCAGGTGTGTGATCCTGGGCGAATTACCAAACCTCGCTGACCTACAGATTTCTGAGGTGTAAGCAGGAATAATAGGTTATTGTGAGGATTCAGTGAGATACATGTAAAGAATCCAGCTCAGTTACTGGTGCATGAATGAGCACTCCATTCTAAGTATTAAATTATATATGCTGTTGTGCTAATATAATAATAAATCGAAGTTCTTATTATTTTTGATTTGTTAGGAAAAAATGTTCCATAGATTTCTCTTGGGGGAGTATAGATTTCAAAGCTAGTCAATTTCCTAAAGTTCCTGAAACTGCTCTCTGTCATGCCTTCAGCTAGCAAGGGGCTCTAAATGAAAATGTAGAAGGAGCCAGTCAAGAAAGACCACATATTGTATGATTCCATTTATATGAAAAGTTCAGAATAGGCAAATCTATAGAGACAGAAGGTAGATTAGTGGTTGCCTGGGGCTGTAGAGTTTGGGAGGAAATGAGTAATGACCACCAATGGTTAACGGGTTTTCTTTGAGGGGGTGATAAGAATGTTCTAACCTTGATTGTGGCAATGGTTGCACAACTCTTTAAACATACTGAGAACCATTGAATTGTGCCCTTGAAATGAGTGAATTTTATGGTATGTGGAAAGACTGTTTTTTTTTTTTTTTAAAGATTTTATTTTTTTTCCTTTTTCTCCCCAAAGCCCCCCCGGTACATAGTTGTGTATTCTTCGTTGTGAGTTCTTCTAGTTGTGGCATGTGGGACACTGCCTCAGCGTGGTCTTATGAGCAGTGCCATGTCCGCACCGAGGATTCGAACTAATGAAACACTGGGCCGCCTGCAGCGCAGCGCGCGAACTTAACCACTCGGCCACGGGGCCAGCCCCGTGGAAAGACTGTTTTTAAGAAAAGAGAAAAGTAAAAGAAAATACAAAGTGGTTCTGAATTTGGCAGGTCGCTTGCTACTTTTTTTTTTCCTGCTTTTTCTCTCCAAAGCCCCCCGGTACATAGTTGTATATTTCAGTTGTGGGTCCTTCTAGCTGTGGCATGTGGGATGCTGCCTCAGCGTGGCCTGATCAGTGGTGCCATGTCCATGCCCAGGATCCGTACCGGTGAAACCCTGGGCCTCTGAAGCGGAGCACATGAACTAAATCACTCCGCCACAGGGCCGGCCCCCCGCTGCTTTTCTATAAGCAAGAAATGTCTTCAGAAACATAACAAATAAGAGAACTGATTTAAATTGTGTTAAGCTTAAAAACAAGCACCAGTGTTTTAAGAACTTAAGTTTAGATGCTTTTACATCCACAGCAAAAGCTGATTATTACTTACAAATTTCCTCCCCAAAACCCACAAAACTTTGTTAATATTTCCTGGTATTTGCTACTGTGTCTTTCTTACAACAAATAGTTACTCTTCCCAATTGAGTGGTGGCCTTACATAAACAACAACCCACAAAGTGGAGAAAAGCTAAGTAAAAGCAAATGCACATCTTGTAGAAATGACTGACAGAAAATGGTCTTTAATTACATATACAAAACTTTTAATTCTGAAACTCAGCAGGTGATCAAGCAGTAGTTAAGATGGCAATTCCTGTTACACATCATGTGGCCCACAGCCTCTCTTCTCTTTCTTCTCTCCAACACCCAAGAAAAAGTGTCTTGAGAAGCCATGACTCTGTGGCCTTCTGGAAACGAGTGTCAGGGAGCTGGCAGAGGGAAGAAGTGAGCCTTTGGGTCCCACTCTTCCAGACTTGAGTGTCTTTGGAAGATGCCTGGTGTAAATTTATCACTTACAATGCCTGCCTGTCCACAGCCCCACAGGGGCTAAGGACAGCAAATACATCAACTCGCTGATGAAGCGTTATATAGTACAACAAAGTAAGGTGTTTTTAATTTTGAAAATTCACATGTATACAGTAAAAAATTCTATCAATGCAAAAGGATAGGCAATGAGCAAATGGGTTCCCCTTTACCCCAGACACCCTCAGATCCAGACCTCTTGAGCCTACTCCCCAGATCTAATCACCAGGAACAATTTCTTGCATATTCCTATTAGTTTTCTATTGCTGCTGTAACAGATGACTACAAACTTAGTGGCTTAAACTGCACAAATTTATAATCTTACAGTTCTGGAGACCAGAAGTCTGAAGCAGATCTCACTTGGCTAAAATCAAGGTGCTAGGGGGCTTTCTTCCTTCTGGAGGCTGTAAGGACGAATCTGATCCTTGCCTTTTCCAGCTTCTAGAGGCTGCCCAAGTTCCTTGGCTTGTGGCCCCCTCTTCTATCTTTGAAGCCAGCCACAGCAGGTTGAGTCCTACTCATGTCACATCACTCTGACTCTCCTGCCTCCCTCTTCTACTTTTATTTATTTATTTTTTTTGGTGAGGAAGATTGTCCCTGAACTATCATCTGTGTCAGTCTTCTTCTGTTCTGTATGTGGGACACCACCACAGCATGTCTTGATGAGCAGTGTGTAGGTCCGTGCCTGGAATCTGAACCTAGAACCCCGGGCCACCAAAGTGGGGTGTGTGACCTCAACCACTATGCCACCAGGATGACTCCTCCCTCTTCCACTTTTAAGGACCCTTGTAATTACCTAAGGCCCACCCAGATTATCCAGCATAATCTCTCTATTTTGACGTAGATTGATTAGCACTCTTAATTCCATTTGTAACCTTAATTTCCTTTTGCTATGTAACAGCATATTCACAGATTCTGAGGTTTAGGACATATTTGGGGGGCCATTATCCTGCCACCACAATATCCTTCAAAAAATTTACACATATAAATTAAACACACACTGTCTCTCCATCTTTCTCTCAAAAACACACAAATGTGAATACACTATACATACTCTTATCTTTTTCTTCACCTGCCTATTAATATATCTTAAGATCTTTCCAAATCAACACATGTGGCTCTATCTCATTTGTTAAACCTGCCTGAGATTGTTGTATGCTGTCACGGAAATTAGAACTAGTCAATACTGAGCAAATGAAATAAACAGCAGTGCAAGGTTATGCAAAGAGAGAGCGCAAGGCGTAGAGAGGGCAAATGCAAGCTGAAGTTATCAGGAGTCAGGAATGAGATACGGCACAATAACAAGGCATAAGGTATGAGGTCCAGAGAAGGTACAGTAGCTCCTGCTTGTTGAACACCTTCCTTGAGTTAACTAATTTAATCTTCTGTCGACGAAAATAATCCATAACCAATCTATAAATGAAAATTTGGGTGAGTTTATTCTGAGCTGAAATCTGAGGATTATAACCTGGGAGAGTCTTTCCACAAAGGAACAGAGCACTCCAAAGAAGTGGGGGTATACAGGGTGGTTATATACCCTCAAAGAGGATGTTTCACATATGATTGAAATGTCCCTTTTACAATAGTCATGAGGCTGCTCTGTTGGCACAGCGATTGATGGAAACAGCAGATAGGTCTGCTGTCTCGGTGAACGCCTCGAGCTGGGTGGTCACAGATGAGCACTGCAATCAGTTCCCAGCCTAAGGAAAGATGCTTAATCTTTAAGGAGATGCCAACGTTGGGAGGGGGAGGGAAGTTGCACCTTTATCTCAAAATGTCTAAGCAGATATACAATGCATGCTCAATGGCCACAGTCAGGCCCTTTTGGAAAAAACAAAGTCAGGCCAAATTAGGTTTATACCAAATGGCTTCCTCATATACTCCAGTATATCCTATTGCTTGCCATTTCAATTTCTCACTTCGCAACTCCATGAAATAGGCACTATTCTTAACTCTTTTTGAGAAATGAACAAACTAAGGCACAGAGAGGTTAAGTAACAGCTAGAATGTGGCGGAGTTGGGCTATGGACCTAGGCTGTCTGTGGCTGGTCTGATTCCAGATCCCTGTTCTTACCCACACGCTACACCATGGTGTTGGCAGAGAGGAGACCGGAGCAGATCACTTTAGTGAGAGCCTCTGGAATGAAGATTCAAGAACTCCGTACACTGAGGTTCCTGCCGCTGCCTCAGATTCAGTGTGTTTTACAGTTGGACTATCACTTGTGTTCTTTATTTCCCTCAAGGTCCCTGCCTCCCTGATTGCCCCTGATACCATAAGTGAGAGGCAGTGTGATGCAGTGGAAGGGGCATGGGCTTTGGTGCTAGGGAGATTTGAATGGACCCAGGTTTTGCCACTCACTAGCTACGGGACCTTCCTGAGCTTCCGTTTTCTCATCTGTTAAATGAATATAATCAGACCTAACCTGCAGGATTGTTGTAATCCCCGGAGATGATGAACATTGAAATGCTGGGTGCAGGCTGGGGTCCTCAGTGCCAAATCAGTGGTTTTCAGCAGACACATTACTGCCCCCGCGAGGACGTTTTTGAAATTTGTGGAGGAATCTTCAGTCGACAAAAATAATTGGAGGGGCACTACTGGCAGAGCTTCTATTTAGCCCGTTTGGAGGAGTATGTTGTGCTGGCTGGCATCTGTTCTGATTGGTTGGTAAGTCTACGCAATCCTAGCTGTTAAATATTTCTAACATAACCCCTGACCACAGGCATTTAGGAGGTGGGGCGAGGGGTGCTGGGTGTTCCACAATGTGCACGGCAGTCAACCAAAAAGAGGAATTGTTCTATGTCCCACCCAACATTCAAATGTCCCACCAGACATTGATGTGGGTGAAAAATCTGCTACAATCAACTGGCCTAGAACAGAATCATATTGCATATAAACACAACATACTTTTTGCATGATTTTAAATATACTGTTTTTTTCTTTCACAAATGCAACTACCGTGAAAACTGTAATTCATTTTCTTGGGAATTTTACCAAGAGTTGTACCCCATTTCAGAAAAACATGACTGATGGCACATGGCGTATGGCATTTGAATTACCAGTACTACACGCCTACTGCAGTTTGCATTTGTAGTGTTTGGATGCAAATATGTAGCAGAGGAGACTGGAGATCCCCACAAATTTAGAACCAAATATTACTAAATGAGTGGATGTCATAGCCAGAGTCCAAGATGATCCCCAAAGATCCCCACTTTCTTTCTTCATTTTTGTGCAGTGCCCTCCCACATGGTATCAGAGTTGGTTTGTGTGACCAACAGAATATAGCAGAAGTGATGGCATGTCACTTCTGAGGCTGGCAGCTTCCTGCTTCCTCACTTTCTCCCAGATCACTCACTCTGGGTGAAGCCAGTTGCCACGTCTTGAGGCAGCCTTGTGGAAGGGCACATACGTCCAGGGACTGAGGCCTCCAGCCAACAGCCACATGAGTGAGCTCTGCTGGCAGGCTTCAGATGTCTGCAGCCCTGGCTGACAGTTTAAGCTCATGAGGAATCCTAAGCCAGAACAACTTAGCTGAGCGGCTCCCACATTCCTGACCCTTAGAAATTGTGTAAGATAATAAATAAATGTGTGATGTTTTAAGTTGCTAAGTTTTGGGCTAATTTGCTGTATAGCAATAGACAACTAATACAGTAGACATACATGAAACTCATTAATCTTGTTAATTTCACCAATAAGCCTTCTTTTAAAAACACTTCATATGTGCTTCCATTCTAGTATAATTAAAGCCAATCTATATTATAAAAACTACATGTCAAAATGATTTATTTATTTGGGGTCACCTATTGTGTTTCTGTCTTATCTTATACTGTCTCTAGAGGCCTTCTACTTAAATTCTCTTTGGCTTCTTGTACTCCCACATATACTACAGTATCTTTTTCTGACTCATCTTCTGTTCCTTGTTACCAATTGAAGAATTCATCTCCACAGCAGTCTTTTAAACACTCGTCTGAATATATCCTGGACATAGACTACTTGTGATCCTTCATCACCACCTTTTCCTGTATCACAATATAGATGATTATTTTAACACACACTTACAAAAAAGCCTGACTCATTTTGTGAGAGTATCATACTTCTCATTTTCTCCAAACGTATCTCTATTTCAAGCAAACCCTGGTAGCCTAGTGATTAAGCTTCAGCACTCTCACTGCTGTGGCAGCTGTGTGTTGCTGTGATGCTGAAAGCTCTGCCACCGGGGTTTCAAATACCAGCAGGGTCCACCCATGTGGACAGGTTTCAGCAGAGCTTCCAGACTAGGAAGAAGGACCTGGCCATCCACTTCCAAAACATTAGCCATGAAAACCCTATGAATAGCAGTGGAACATTATCTGATGCAGCACCGGAAGGTGAGAGGATGGCACAAAAAGATTGGGCAGGGTTCCGCTCTGCTGTCCACGGGGTCAGCAAGAGTCAGAATCAACTCCGTGGTACTAACAACAGCAATCTCCATTTCAACTGAGATTATGTTCCCCTTTTTCAGTTCTAAAACTACATTTGTTTCTTTTCTTTTTTTTTTTTACTACTCTAAAAAGCCATTTTGAGATTACTTTTTCTGTTACTTTGAACTGAAAGAAACCAACAGATAAATGTATCCAATGTCGTTCACTCTAGACTGCAGAAAGAAATGTTTCCTCTTCAGCCCGAATCAAATAATCTAAGCTTTGGTATCCTGTTTCCCATCTACAGACCAGTCTTTCCTCCAAATGATTGACACGGAATATCCATCCTTTCATGAGAGGGTCATTTCAGATCCAATGGAATGTGACCTTAGTCTCAAGACACCTTTATCCAAATTCAACAGTTCAACTGACTTACTCACACAAAGTCTTTTTGTTACACAACCCCATAAGTTTATGGAGGAAAACAATTTTTTTTGCAAGTACGCGACTACACAACATGCTTTAATCTTTCAGCTAGTTCCTGCAGTACACATTTGGTGTGTACTCTTAGAAGATGGAAAGTGAATGCTACTCCATTAGAGGAAGTTCAAGAAGCGGCCTTGAGAAAGAAAGAACAAACCAGAACCTGTGGGACCTAGTGTGAAGGACAGCCTGGATTATTCCTTTCTCTTAGTAGGCTTGAACCAACTGGACTGGATTCTCTCTGTCCAGTTCAGGTGAAGTAGGTCTTTAAGAAACTATCCTGGCCCCAACCTTAAAACGGTCCTGAGTCATGAAGACTTAGAATCTCAGAGAGCTCCTGCAAGATGGTTAGGTAACAGAAATTTAAGAAAACACGCTTAGGTTTACATGATAGAAAACCAACTGAATGCGGGCATGTGTGGAGTTTTTTTAAAGCTGATTTGCAATTTTACTAAAGACAGTATATTTGAAATGCTGACATTGAAATGTTGACATTAGCAGCTTAATCCCAGTATCTTTCAAATGCACCTATTTTTGAAAGCACAGCTACATATCTGTTTGAGTCTCTTTGTGAAGTAGAGGTCTACAGAATGAGAGAGAAGCAAGCTGCACTCAGGTAAGTCCCCACTCACTTCTGGAAAAGCAACTCAAAGCACGTGCATCCTAATGGTAGGTCAACAGTAACATCTTCCTTCATACATGGAGGTAAGCATTTTCTTACTGATATTCATCTGTAAAAAGGCTTTAAAAAATCTCAGGGAGGGGCCGGCCCGGTGGCGCAGATGTTAAGTGCACATGTTCTGCTTCTCAGCAGCCTAGGGTTCACTGGTTTGGATCTAGGGTGCGGACATGCCAATGCTTGGCAAAAGCCAAGCTGTGGTAGATGTCCCATGTATAAAATAGAGGAAGATGGGCATGGATGTTAGCTCAGGGCCAGTCTTCCTCAGCAAAAAGAGGAAGGTTGGCAGTAGTTAGCTCAGGGCTAATCATCCTCCAAAAAAAAAAAAAAAATCTCAGGGCAGGGCCGGCCCAGTGGTGTAATGGTTAAGTTCAGTGTGCTCTGCTTCAGCAGCCTGGGGTTGTGGGTTTGGATCCCAGGTGCAGACCTACACCACTAATCAGCCATGCTGTGGCAGTGACCCACATATAAAGTGGAGGAGGACTGGCACAGATGTTAGCTCAGGGATAATCTTCCTCAAGCAAAAAACCCCCCCAAAAATAGGGAATCTGAAAATACTTAATACTTTCAAAAGTGATGAGATTTAAGACTATGGTAGAAACTCCTTCTTGTCCCCCAATAGTCAGTCAGCCTTCCTCAGCACTGAAATTCCATTTTCCAGCCTTCCTTGTATTTAGTGTAGCTAAGTGACTAAGTTTTTTGCCGGCAGAAGGAAAGCAGAAATGCTATATGCAACTTTTGGAAAAGGTTCTTAAAGAGAAGGCGTATTCCCTTCTTTGTCTTTTCTTCTGCTGGTTGGAATGCAGGCATAATGGCTAGAGCTGCAGCAGCTCTCTTAGACCATGAGATAATATTGGGAATGGAACCTGATATCTTCGCAAAGCCCATATATTTGAAAGCATAAATAAATGTATGTGTCTCTCTTCACTGGAACAAGGAGGCTGGATCTGTCTCCATGAAGTGCCAGCCCAACTCCAGAATAACTCTGGACTTCTTCAACCTAAGAGAGAAATACCAATTTGTGCTTAAGCCCCTTGCAGTCAAGTCTAATCCTAATACAATAATCAAAACAGAAGCAAGTTTTAAAAACTTATTTTTAAAAAGTCAACCTTTGTAGGTCACCAATTTAACTAGTTTTAAGGTTGCACATATTTCAAAAGTAATTTATTCAGCAAATATTTATGGGGAGTACCTAGATCCTAGCACATGTATGAGGATGATGGATACTGTAACTACAAGTGTAACATTTGCCAATTTATAAGATATAAAACATAGAAAAATAGTATCCAAGACAATGAGAACTGAGGGAGAGTCGAAAAATAACAAAAAGTAAGGATTGTTCCTCTTACATGTATAAGACCCACAGGAATAACAGGAACGTAAGAGGATGGGATTTTGTGATAACTTGAGACACAAAACCTTTTATTTCATTATCCTTCAGGTAAAAAATTTTTAGATTCCCATTGATAACACCTGGACTTAACATAGTGCCTTTCCCCCAAGCAACTAAATGGCGCTTTATGTTCTTTGGGAAATTTAGACAGAGCTTCCAAAGGCTGTTGAAGTTATGCTGAAAATTCAAGATGCAGTGTCTTTAAAAGAGACAGTAGGCAGGGACCCGACTATAAGAAAGCCAAAAATCTGGGTGGATGGCAAGGAGAAGCATCAAGATAGAATTATAAGGCCAGTCGTATTGCGTTTGTAACCTCGGGTTACATACAGCACTAGGTGGTAGCCTTGAAAGAGTAACTTCACTTTCTGGGCCTCCATTCTGAGCGGCAGAGATTAGAAAGGGGCATCTCTGCAGCCCTTCAGCTCCTGCCAACCTTCCCCGAGCACGCGCCCTACCGTGGGCAGCTCACGGCCAACGCCGCCGAGCCTACAGGCAAAGAGAGTCCCCGCCCTCTGAGTCTTGGGATCCCCGCACGTGATCTCACGGAGGCTGCACTTGAAGTGCTCGGGCAGAACCGCAGCGGTGGGAGCCGGGCCGCGGCCGCCGCCCAGAGGACCCCAGGAGTCCACGCGGCCAAGAATCCTAAAGCGCCGAGAGAAGCCGGCAGGTCCCGGAGGCCCGCGGAGCGGCGGCGCATCGCCCCGCCCCTTAGCCCCCGCCCCGCCCCCGGCCGGCCACTTGCTGCGCGCCGATTGGTTGCCGCGGTGCGCACGGCGCCGCGCCCCGCCCCGCCGGCGCCCTCGCCTCACGCCTGCGGTCCGCGCCCGGCTCCCGCAGCTGAGGTGGAACCGAGGACGCCCGCCCGGCCGCGGCGCCGCCGCCTCGTCCTCTGCGCGTGCGCCTGGAGTCGGGGAAGCCGGTGAGTGCGGTCGGCGCTCTCGGGCTCGCGGGGGGTTCGCGCGCGTGGGGAGGCGCCCCCGGCCCGCCCGGCCCGGCCTTTCGGTGCGGAGGGGCCCTCGGGTCACCCGGCGGCCTGCGGGGCAGGGGCCTCCGCCTCCTCCTCCGGACCCGCCCGCGTCTTCGGGCAGACGGTGGCCGTGACGCGCGGCGACCCGCCCTTGGCGGGCAGGGACCTCGCGGTCGGACGGTTTCGCCGGGAGGTCTGGAAGGGGTTCCTCTCGGGTCCGCCCGCTTCCTGGGGCCACGGGCCGGGGAGAGACCGCGTACGGCCGCGCCGGGCGTCGGGGCGAGCCGGGGACGCCGCGCCCTCTGCACCGTCGCTGGGGGCGCGTCCGTGTCGTCGGACTTTTCCGACCCGGTCCTTACGAGCGAGGGACTGAGGTGGGGAGAGGAAATGGGAGAGGATCACCGTTCCTGGGGAATTACTCATCGGGCGTGGAGTGTCCCTTCAGTTGGGTGGCAGCAGAGTCGCCCCTGAAGTGGTGCTGGGAAGACCGTTTGATTCTGAAGCAAGATATTGGCTTCCGAGGTAATCGCTGGGAGGTGCTTAATCTGAAAGGTGAATATGTGACCTTTTTAAAGTCCAAGCAGTGATGAGATCGACTGTGCGCGCCCTCCCCGCTGCTGGTGCCGTGTGTGTGTGTTTGGGGGTGGTCAAGCCTCCGATTGTGTAATCAGCGTTATGCCTCTCAAAGACGTGGATGTCTCTTCTTGGAGTGTCCCACCCCTTTTCTCAAACTCTTCACCTGCCTGTACTGTAAGTCCCTTTTCTTGACAGTTCCCGAGCCTCTTTCTCCCAGGCTTGTCCCATTTCTTTTCCATCATCTTCAGTCACTTCTTATTTGTCTTCTCTTCTTTCAGACCTGCGTAGGTTTCAGACGTAGAACAAACGTTAAACGTTCTTACCGATAATAGTGTTGCAAGACTCTTCCTTCTTAAGGTGAAAAGAGTTACCTTGAATATTGATGTCTCAGGAAAAGCAGGTTTGATAAGAGCAGGGGGAGGAGATCGTTTTCGGAGACACGCCCTCTCTTTTCCGTCCTCCTCTGGCGACCAGCATTAGGCCACCTTAACTGGCCAGTCTTTTCTGAATTCACTTCTGGAGTCCAAGATAAAGAACTTATTTATTCGTATTTGCTCCTTTTAAGTGATTACAGTAATACATCAGATTGTAAATTTTTTTTTAATTTTACAGAAGAATATCAAGTAAAAAGTTGGAATTCCTTGTTTCTTCACTTTGCGTCTTCCACATCCCCAATTCCGCTCCCTGGGAGGAGATCATCCCATTATACTGTTGGGCAACTGACTTAGTGTAAGGACACCTTGCCGTTTCAGCATATGTGCATCGAGCTCATTTTTAAAATGCTGCATACTATGCCATTGTTTGGGTGTATTCTGATGTATTTTATGGGTCCCTTACTGATGAACATTGTGGTTGTTTCTGGGTTTTAGCCATTAACAGCCTTGTTGCATGAAAATCCTTTTGGCATTGGAGGATACGTTTCAGGTAGATAATTTAAACAGATCATTGTACTTCAGTATAATTTTAATGCTCTTTTCACCAGGGATCTTTTTGTGACTTAAAAGATTTTGTAATTTAAAGGCAGTAGCTAATTCTGTTTGATTTAAATGCATTTCGTAGAATCTTTGTGTCCTTTTATATTTAGAGACTGGATCAAGGAAATTTTGAGGACCAGGCTAAATAATGGCGAATTTATTCACCTTGTTACCACTTACTGGTGTTGACTTTAGGGTTATATTGACTCAGTTGATTGGCTTGGCAGGAATGAATAGAGAGGGCCTTCAGGAAGAGAAAATGTGAACAGACCATATTTTGTGTAATACCGTCTGGTGGTAATTCCCTTGAATAGTCAACAGTAACAAAAATTCTTGTTCTCTTTTTAAATGTTTCTTTACTGTGAAGTGTATCTCAGGCACAAAAAATGTGTGTATAAAGTACATATATATAATTTAAAGAATTCTTTTGCAGTGATCATCATTGTATGTACGACCACATTAAGAAACAAAATATTTGTCTTTCTTCCAGAGATAGGCTCTATTCTGATTTTTTTGGTTAATCTTTCTCTCTTTTAAAAGTAAGCTTTACATGTATGTATGTTTAGACATGTATACTTAAATGCACACACACACACACACATCCTAAATGATATATTTAGTTTTGAATGAGTAGTGTTAAAAACACTTCCCATACAAATAGATACTGAGCATGTTTCTGAGTTTTATTTAGTTGTTACTGAGAGTGCCACAAGGAGCTGGTTTGAAGAGGATTTAAGGAATAGATATTTTTGTGGTCTGTAGGGAAAGGAATGTCTCAATAAAATTGCTGAGTTAGATATAATTGGTTAATGTTCCACAGGGCAACAAAATCATAATACCTTTGGGATTAATCTTTTCTACCAGGCTAAAAAATCATAACACCTTATTAATTTCTGCACTTAAACTCGTATCTTACAGACTGTAAGCTATGTCTTTATTAACAGTGGATTTCTCATTAAATAAACTGTGATAGCAAAGTTATTTTCCCCAGAGCACAGCTCAGGTCCAAAAAGGCTTATTAAAAAATGCCAGAGCTTTCAAGACTGGAGATTAAAATTTTGTTACATAATTCTAAGCACAAACCTGACTGTGTAAGGACAGGACAATATTGTCACTATTAGATGAAGCCTTTCAGGAAAAGATGAGCAGAACAGAGTGGCTTCCGCCTTCCTGACTCTTTGCAGGGGCCGTGTCTGAGGAGGTCAGTGGGCAGTGTCGTGGGCGAGTCTTGGGAAACAGGGTTCACCACCGTCAGGGCACCTGGAGGGCTCCAGTGTGACCAGGTCCTGGAAGGACAGCAGAAATGCAGTCAGAGGGACTGCGCCGCTTGGTGTTTTCTGCCTTTTAGCTCACCGTGGCCTGCCTGCAGTTATCAGGGTGAGTCAAAGCAGAAACCTTCTGTGAGGGAAGTGAGTGGCCTCTGCTGATGGCGGCTGCAGGACTTGGAAGGCGAGCAGGAACTGCATCAGCAGATGATCAAGATCAAGCCAAGCCCAGCTGAGTACAGATAGGAATGGATCTGGGCCAGGTTCACGGGGCATTCAGTCCTCAGGTTAAAAAGCTGGTTTAGCAGCTGGGACATGTCTGTCTCCAGTTACACTGCCTCAGTCTGGCCTGGTTATCCTCCTTGTCTCGGGCACAGCTGGATTCTCTTCAGTTCTGCTGTGTTGGATCTTTCTGGGATTCTCTTTTATTGATTTACTCTCTCTGGTGGCACTCATACCACAGAAGCTTATTGACAAGAAGAGTTACATTTTTTGGAGGCTTTGCCTGTCTGAATATGTTGTGATTCTGTCCTCATGCTCAACTGATATTTTGAGTGGTAATAGAATTTTAGTTGGAAATAATTTTCCTTCAGAATTTTGAAGTATTGCTCCATTGTCATCTTGCTTCCAGTGTTGATGTTGACAATTCCAAGCTATTATGATTCCTGATCCTTTGTATGTGACCTGTTTTGTTCTCTCTGCAAACTTATGGAATCCACACCTTGACCCCAGTGTTTTGAAATTTAAAATGATGAGTCTTAGTGTGGGTCTGTTTTGATCCATTAGATTGAGTATTTAACGGGCCCTCTAAATCTGGAAATACAACTTCTCTTCTGGGGCAATTTTCTTGAAGTATTTTGTTATTTTCTCCCTTCTCTTTTCTCTGTATTCTCTCTTCTGAAGCACCTGTTATTTAGATATGAACCTGTTTAAAAGTCTGAATTTTCTTACCTATCGTCTTCTGTTTTCCGTCTATCTACTTACTGCTAGATTTTCTTAACTTTTTTTTCCCAATGCTTCTATTTGGATTTTTAAAAAAATTTCCACAGTCACGTTTTTAGTTTCCAAAGGCTATTTTTTAGTCTCTGAATGTTTCTTGTGGTAGCATCCTATGCTTGTTTAATAGATATGTATGTTCTTTTATCTCTGAGGTTATAATGATTTTAAGTTTTCTTTCTGTGCATAGTTTTCCAGCTTCCTATCTAGAAGGAAAGGATCTGGCTGCCGGTTTCCTGAGCCAAAACAGAGGAACAACGGTCCCTTATGTCCAGCTTTCAGTATGATACCTGCATCTTCCATTGTGCCTGGTATCCCCCAATCCAGAACACATGAAATAGAGAAAAAAACCTCAGACTTCTGCCAGGATGTGGAAGAAGCAGTTGCTAGCACCATGAAGAGAAAAGGGACAGGATCTGGGCATCTCCCTTCTGACTGCTCCCCCAGGTCCTTACTGGGTTGCTTCTTAGCCCTCCCCGCTGCTGGCTTGGGAATTCAGCTTTCTTGCGTGTGTTGAGTCAGTTACCATTGTCCATCTGCTTTCCCGCTTGCAAAATTTTCTTGATCTTGCCTCCTCTTCTGTTCTCCCTATCATTAGGGGTTTATGACTTTTTAAAAACTCCTTTTATTGTAGTTTTAGTGAAGTTTCAGGAGGAAGCAAAATGAGATGCTTATGTACGGTCTGCCATCTTTACCCAGAAATAGTAATAGTTTTTCTTGACCAAAGAGTGATAGCAGTACTTCCAAGAGCAGAGCGCCCTCTACAAAGCAGTCATATGTATGTGAACCATCTTTTTGGCAGGTAGTGGTTGACGGTATTGAGTGATCACATGTGCTGGACACTGCTGTTCTTACTAATTCTCACTTTCTGAGGGACATGCTGTCATCACCCTAGGAGACCAGTGCCTAGGGAAGTTTAAAGCTCCAACAGTGCCTGGCACATAGCAGCTATTCCATGAGGAGTAGAATGGATAAATGAGCCTGGCCAGGCAGGCACAGCTGGGAAGTGCTGAATGTAGGAGGGGGCCCAGGGCAGTGCTAACCCCAAAGTCGGCACTTTCAGCTGCCTCTGTGGTGGCTAAAGATGGAAGATGATCCTTGGTACTTCAAGGTGTCCACTTCCTTTGAGCCCTTTGGAAATATTCTTACTGAGGCCTTTGCTTTCCCAGTACTGCTTTCCCAGTACTGCTTACCAGGAGGGTTTCCTTTCACCCGTGTGGGTTGAAAGCTGTGACCTGGAGCCAATTTCTCTGAACTGGGGAGTAGACCATTTACTGAGCAATCCCAGAGGATGCAGAGTTGCCTGAGCAGGGCTCCTGCTGGGGAGCCTAGGTAAAGATGGCCTCAGAGACTGAGTGGAATTTTGCCATGGCTGGATCAGCTCTTGGATTTGTAGCAGTCTGTGTTCAGGTGGCAATTCATGATAGAATGCCTTTCTATTTTTTCACTTTTTATTACAAAAAGTTTTAGACATACAGAAAAGTTGAACAGTAGATTCAATATTTTAACATTTTGCCATATTTGCTGTATCATTTTTTCTTTGCTTAACCATTTGATAGTGTGTTGCTGACATTGACACTTTACCCCTACGTATGTGAGATTGCGTCTGCTAACCAAAAGTTCGTTCTCTTTACATAAGCACAGTTCTGTCATTATCACATTCAAGAAAATAATTCTGTAACATCCTCTAATGTCTGGCTTGTCGTATTTCTCCAATTGGCCCACTGGGCCTTAAAGGAAATTTTTTTTGAAGCCAGGATCAGTAAATGCGTACAAATTTCACTTGGTTTGTTAATTGTTAAGGTTTGACATAGATGAAATTAATGATGAAATCCTTTGAAGTTTCTAGCTCATATTGCTGTTGGAGGCTGCCTCAGTGCTGGAGAGGTGATGATGCTTAGAATCTTGGCAATGGAAGGGACTCTTGAGGTAATTTGGTGTAGTGATTCCAAAACTTTGTGAGGATTAGGTTTACCTGAGGAGTTTTAAAAAATAGATAACCTGGTTTTAGTCTTGACATTCTGATCTTTGGGAAGGTGGGTTCCAGTTGCCTTTTTTTCTCTTAAACTCTCCAAGTTACTATGAAGTTAGCCTGGCACTGGTCCGTGGACCTGTGTTTGGAAACCACTGATTTAGTCCATCCTTCTCATAGGCTGGTGTCACACAGCTAGAGAATGTCAGAGCTGGTACTGGAAGCAGGGTTTCCCATGCTCATTTTTTTCCCAGACATTATTTGAATACCATTTGCCAAGCGTACGCACAAAATAATTGCTCTACGATTGATGTACTATTGTTAAAACAAAACAAAAACTGCTCATGAAAGCATTTACACTAATTCTGCCTGGAGAAGAAAATGTTTGATGTGTATTCTGAAGGTTGAGTTGGGAGTTTGCCTGTAGACAAGAGATGTGTGTATATATATATATATAGTATAGATATATAGAAAATTTAGCAATTTGCCTGACAGTAGGTATTGAATAAGTATTGGCTCCCGTCTCCCTTCTCTTTCTTTGTGGCTGGAGTATAGAGTGTCAAGATAGTGAGATAAGAAATCTATGTTGGGGAAGATTGTAAGTACACTGTATATTTTGGACTTTATCTCACAGGCTGTTGGAAGTTTTTCAGTGAATGGCGTGATCCAATCTTGAGTTTTAGAGAGAAAATTCTGGCAGAATATGGACTTGGGGAGCAGGGAGGATGATTTTAAGAAATAATATATTTAAATATATTGTCACAACAGAATTTATTTCTTTCACCAAAATGATGTTTCTTATTATCGGCTTCTACAAATTATCAGTTTAAATAAACCTAGGTATAAAGTTGACTGTATTTGTTTTTGTGACAGGAAAGTGAGATATGTATTGCATTTCAAAATTCGAAGGCTATGGTAGTTAGATTCAGTTATTCAACAAGTGTCTGAGTGCCTGCTGTGTGCCAGGCACAGTGCTAGGCTCCGGGAAGACTACAGTGAGCAGAAATGGACTTGGACTGTCCTTCATGGATCTTGCTCTCTCCATGGGGAGGTAGGTATTAAATCATAAGATTAATAATGAAATACTTGGGGGGTTAGATCTGATCGTGGAGTCAGGAGGTCATGAAGTCAGTTTTTGTTTTTCACTTGGATTATTTCAACAGCCTCTTCACAGGTCTCTCTTTCCACTCTTACCCCTGCAGTCTCCCCACAGCACCCTTCGGGATCCTTTTAAATGTAGTCACTCCGCTCAGAACTCTTCTGGCTCCCTATTTCAGTCAGTAAAAACCAAAGTTCTCACGGTGGCCTGTGTAGCTCTCTAACTACCCTTCGTTGCCCCTGTTACCTCTCTGATGTTGTTTTCTCCTGCTTTCCCCTCTCACTCATTCCCCTGGGCCACACTGGCTTCCGTGTTGCTCCTGGCACAGTAGCCAGGCACTGCCTGAGGCCTTTGCCTGGTGCTCTTCTCTGTCGGATATCTGTATGGCTGACTCTCTGCCCACCTCCAAGTATTTGCTCAGCTGTCATCTTCTTGGCGGGGCCCACCTTGACCACCAGTTTGACCCTTCAACTGGCCCCACTATGGCCTGTACTCCCAATGCCCCTTACTCTGCTGTGTTTTTTCCCCCATGGCACTTACCACTTTCTAACGTGGTATATAATTTACTTCTTAAGTTATGTTTATTTTCTCTCCCCCTTGCCTGAAGCGCCATGTAGCCAGTGCTTTTTATCTGTTCATTGATGTATCTTAAGTGTCCAGAACAATGCCTGGCATGTAGTAGACACTCTGTAAATAGATGTTGAATGAATGAAGGGAAAGCTGATGTTTGAGTTGAAAAGTGACAACGAAGCCGGCATCTGGCAGTCTGAATAGGAGTTAACTTGGTGAGCTCGGATGGAAGGTATCATACAGAGGGTGTGTGGGTTTAGATGGCGCAGTTTAGCAAGCATGAGGCAGTAAAAGAGAACCCAGGGTGACTGGAGGAAAGAGACAGGAGAAAATGTTATCAGAGAAAGCTGGGACAAGTAAGGGCTGGCTGTGCTATAGAGTTTTGTCTTTAGCTTCAAACAAATGGGAAGGTAATTAAGGTTTTAAGCAGGAGGGTTTGTGCTTTTTTTAAAATCGTTCCAGCTGCAGTATGGAGAACATATTGATGGGGACAGGAGTGGCTGTGGCTCGAACAGCTGGGAGGCTGCTCTACGGGGACAGGTGAGAGAGTGGCACTCAGGTCATGGTGGTGGAGGAGATGGAGAGAAGGTAGACTTGGGAGGTATTTAGGACGCATAATCAGATAGTGGATTGGAGGAGGTGAGAAAGAAGTTACAAGGATGACGCCTGCGTTTCTGCCTTGTACAGATGGATGGATGGTGGTTTATTCATTGTAGGGGATCCTGGAATGGAATCAAGTTTGGAGGAGGAGATCAGGAATTTGGGTTTGGAATGTTGATTTGGGGGTGACTTTCAGACAGCCAGCGGATGTCAGGCAGGGAGGTAGTTGGATGTATGGATCTGAGACTGGATATCGAAATCCAAATCAACTGCACAGAGAAGCTGTGGCGGGGAGGATTCACCACATAATCCACGTTTGGAATAACTAAAAGTTGTTAAGGAGGGGCTGGCCCCGTGGCCGAGTGGTTAAGTTCGCGCGCTTCGCTGCAGGCGGCCCAGTGTTTCGTTGGTTCGAATCCTGGGCGCGGACATGGCACTGCTCATCAAACCACGCTGAGGCGGCATCCCACATGCCACAACTAGAGGGACCCACAACGAAGAATATACAACTATGTACTGGGGGGCTTTGGGGAGAAAAAGGAAAAAAATAAAATCTTTAAAAAAAAATAAAAAAAATAAAAAAGTTGTTAAGGATATGACTGGGGGAAGCTATGTAGTTATAAAATTAGTCTCGTCAAAAATCTGTTCTCCCTATCTTTTACTTTGGTTTTTAGATTTAAATCTTTTACCAAAATTGGTGGCACTTAGGATATTTTATTTTTGTTATATGTCAGAAGGCAGATAAGCATTCCCTGAGATTAAGTATGTAAAATGTCTTTTCCAAAAGTACTTAGATCTCTGAATAATTCATGCTGTTGGATTTTAAGGCCTATAAAATATTCACACTGTGAGTACCTAGAAACCAGATTTATAGCAACCCCAAAACTGTGTTCTCCAGACTCCTTTGACAAGATTTGAATCAGCAGTAATCACCACGATCTTGCAGACCTCATTGGACTGCTTTCTTGTATTTCCAATGATCACAGTGTTCCTCTAAATTGGGGCTGTTTCTCTTCCACCTTGTTCTTCTCGCTCTCTTCACCACAGTCAGTGCAACAGTAACGTTCTCCTCATGAAGTCTGAATGCGAGAAATGCTGTGAAACTGTGATGAGCAGCGGTATAATGTAAAGGTCATGAGCACAGATTTTGGAATCAGATCTGAACTTCAGTGAAAATCCTGGCTGGCTTCCTTCCTAGCTGTGTGACCTTGGGCAAGTCATTCTCTAAACCTTTTCAGTAATATGAGGCAATAATAGTAACCGCATTAGAGTATCCGTGAGGATTCAATGGAATAGTCCACGAAAGGAGTTTTTCTGAGGGTAGAATGGAGTGGTCTGTAACCTGTAAGCACCCTATAACTAATAGCTAGTAGTAGTAGTAATAGTGGGGCACGTGTAGATTTTGTTTTCGTTTCATTTGAGTCAACTTGTTTTGCTCTGGCTGTGTAGACCTAATGTCTTAAATGGTATTTCTATTTTGTTAATCTCCTGATTTTTGTAACAGATAATTGTAATTTAATTTTAAGAAGTGTTAATTGATTTTTCTCCTAGTTTGTAAATCCCTTAATGATGAGGGCTAAGTTTTATTCATGTTTATTTTCCCCACACTGCCTTACTCGTAGGAGTTGTTCTGTGAATATTCAGTACGTGCTCTAGAGGAGTTTTGTGCTGATTCAGTACTCTTCTGTGTGTCGGTTCCTGTAGTGCCTGGCACACGGTAGTTCAAGGAAGGAATGAGTGGGTAGAGGTGAGCTCTGAATTGAGCCTCACTCTTCTGCCGTGTTTTCTCCCAGAGATGCCAGCTGCCCTTATGACTTCAGTTACCACTTAATTACTGCGAACCTCTAATCTGTGTTTCTGTCTTAAGCCACTCTTTCACTGGTTTCTGTACGTTTGTGGTATGTACGTCTCCACTTGAATGTCCTTCTGTCATATGCGTGTGACGTTATGCATAATATATCACACTTAAACTCTCGTCTCCCATTCTCCCCTTCTTGTTTTAGTTAGTGGTGTCTCACCAACTGTTGGCCACCCAACCATAGTCGTTCTTAGCCCCTCCCTGCCTATTGATAATACCACTTCAATATTTTTCAAATAAAAACCCTTTTGTTAGCTTGTACCAATATGTCGTTAGGCACGTTCTCCGTATTCTCTTCCTGTCTGGAATGAGGGCAGATGTCTTTAACATTTCTCTTCAGTCCCTCCTCCACACTGCTGGCACTAGAACTATCTTTCTGAATCACATAGCTTATCTTGTTCCTTCCCTGCTTACAAGCCTCTGGTGGTGCCCTCTTGCTTAGAGCAGAGGTCTGCAAACTATGACCTGTGGGCCAAGTCTGGCCTACTACTGGTTTTGTAAATGAAGTTTTATTAGCAGACAGCCATGCTCCTTTGTTCACGTATTGTCTGTGGCTGCTTTTATGCTATGGCAGCAGAGTTGAGTGGTTGTGACAGAGGTTGTTTGGCCTGGGAAACCAAAAACGTGTACTGTTCGGTTCTTTACAGAAAAAGTTTGCTAATCCCTGGCTTAGAGTATAGAATTCAGACTTGAGTGGGCTGAAAAATCCTTCACAGTCTTATTCCAAACAGGTTAATCATCACTTTTTGAAATAACTTAAACTCTACCCTCTTCTTTTCTGGGCCTACATAATTTTGCATGTTTTATTCCTTTTTCATCTGTCAAACTCCTATTCATGCTTCAAAACTCAGATAAATTTGTTCTTCCTCTATCAGGTTTTATTTCCTGGCAAATAGTATCCTGTAACACTTTTTTCATATTTCTGTTATACCACTTTTGTATTATGGCCCATAGTGAATGTGTATTATAGCACATATTGTAAAGCAATTATTTGTTCTTCTGACAGTGTCCCTAACTAGACGATTCTCTACGCTGAGTGTCTGAATCGTTTTTATCTACGCACTGCCTAACACTAGTAGCATTTAGCAATTAGTGAAGAGATGGATGAACAAACAGACGGTAGTATAGAAGTTTGATTAAAGGAAAAATTTGTGAATTAGATATGTTATTTGGGACTTTGATGCATATGGAAATTGCTCAGATCCTGTTGGTGTGTAGTAATTGTTTTCTCTTCTTGGTTTTGCAGATGTCCTTTGGTTTCCCAAACTGAATTTTTGGAAATGAAATTTTGACAGTTGAATCACTTAAAATGCCCTATAAGAAGGGTTTATATTTTCTTTTATAGGGAGTTGCCTCTTTTAGTAATAGGAATAATTGCTATAAGACTTATGAGTCAGACTAGCAATCCATTAGTTTGGTTCAATAATCTTGTTTTTTTAAAATTTTAAAATTTAAAATTTAAAATTTTTTAAATTGACGTTATGATAGTTTACAACCTTGTGAAATTTCAGTTGTACATTATTATTTGTCAGTCATATTGTAGGTGCACCATTTCACTCTTTCTGTCACTCCCCGATCCCCCCTTTCCCCTGGTAACCACTAATCTGTTCTCTTTGTCCACATGTTTGTTTATCTTCCACATATGAGTGGAGTCATACAGAGATTGTCTTTCTCTGCCTGGTTTATTTCGTTTAACATTATACCCTCAAGATCCATCCATGTTATTGTGATGGGACAATTTTATCCTTTTTTATGACTGAGTAGTATTCCATTGTATATATACACCATATCTTCTTTATCCAGTCATACATCGATGGGCACTTAGGTTTCTTCCACGTCTTGGCTATTGTGAATAATGCTGCGATGAACATAGGGGTGCATAGGTCTCTTTGAATTGCTGATTTCAAGTTCTTTGGACTGATACCCAGTAGTAGGATGGCTGGGACATAGGGTATTTCTATATTTAATTTTTTGAGAAATATCCATACTGTTTTCCATGGTGGCTGCACCAGTTTGCATTCCCACCAGCAGTGGATGAGGGTTCCCTTTTCTCCACAACTTATCCAACATTTGTTGTTTTTTGTTTTGGTTATTTTAGCCATTCTAACGGGTGTAAGGTGATATCTTAGTGTAGGTTTGATTTGCATTTCCCTGATGATTAGTGATGATGAGCATCTTTTCATGTGCCTCTTGGCCATCTGTGTATCTTCTTTGGAGAAATGTCTGTTCATATCCCCTGGCCATTTTTTGATCAGGTTGATTTTTTGTTGTTGAGTTGTGTGAGTTCTTTATATATTATGGAGATTAAGCCTTTGTTGGATATATGATTTGCAAATAATTTTTCCAAGTTGGTGGATTGTGTTTTTGTTTCAATCCTGTTTTCCCTTGCCTTGTAGAAGCTCTTTAGTCTGAAACTTCATTTGTTTATTCTTTCTATTGTTTCCCTTGTCTGAGAAGACATGATGTCTGAAAAGATCCTTTTAAGACTGATGTCAGAGAGTGTACTGCCTGTATGTTCTTCTAGAAGTCTTATGGTTTCAGGTCTTACCTTTAAGTCTTTGATCCATTTTGAGTCTATTTTTGTGAGTGGCGTAAAAGAATGGTCTATTTTGGGGGCCGGCCCCATGGCTGAGTGGTTAACTTTGAGCTCTCAGCTTCAGCGGCCCAGGATTTTGCTGGTTCAGATCCTGGGCATGGACACGGCACTGCTTGTCATGCCTCGGTGAGGTGGCATCCCACATGGCACAACTAGAAGGACCTACAACTAAAATATACAACTATGTACTGGGGGGATTTGGGGAGAAAAAGCAGAAAAAAAAAAGAAGATTGGCAACAGTTGTTAGCTCAGGTGCCAATCTCTAAAAAAAGAAAAAAGGAACGGTCTATTTTCCTTCTTTTACATGTGGCTGTCCAGTTTTCCCAACACTGTTTGTTGAAGAGACTTTCTTTTCTTTACTGTATGTTCTCAGCTCCTTTGTCGAAGATTAGCCGTCCATAGATGTGTGGTTTTATTTCTGGGCTTTCAGTTCTGTTCCATTGCTCTGTGTGCCTGTTTTTATACCAGTACCATGCTGTTTTGATTACTATAGGTTTGTAGTATATTTTGAAGTCAGGGCTTGTGATGCCTCCAGCTTTGTTCTTTTTTCTCGGGATTGCTCTAGCAATTTGGGGTCTTCTCTTGCCCCATATCAATTTTAAGATTCTTTGTCCTATTTCTGTGGAGCATGTCATTGGGATTCTAATTGGAAATGTGTTGAATCCGTAGATTGCTTTAGGTAGAATGGACATTTTAACTATGTTTATTCTTCCAATCCATGTGCCTGGAATGTCTTTCTGTCTCTTTAGGTCGTCGTCAGTTTCTTTCAGGAAAGTCTTGTAGTTTTCATTGTATAGGTCTTTCACTTCTTTGGTTAAATTTATTCCAAGATATTTCATTCTTTTTATGCAATTGTGAATGGGATTGTGTTCTTGAATTCTCTTTCTGTTAGTTCGTTGTTAGACTATAGAAACGCTACTGATTTATGTAAGTTGATTTTGTATCCTGCAACTTTGCTGTAATTGTTGATTACTTCTAGTAGTTTTCCAATGGATTTTTTAGAATTTTATATGTATAAGATCCTGTTGTCTGCAAACAGTGAGCGTTTCACTTCTTCATTGCCTATTTGGATTCCTTTTATTTCTTTTTACTGCTTAATTGCTCTAGCCAAAACTTCCAGTACGATGTTGAATAAGAGTGGTGGTAGTGGGCATCCTTGTCTTCTTCCTGTTCTCAGGAGGATGGCTTTCAGTTTTTCCCCATTGAGTATGATGTTGGCTGTGGGTTTGTCATATATGGCCTTTATTATATTGAGGTACTTTCCTTCTATACCTATTTTATTGACAGTTTTTATCATAAATGGATGTTGGATCTTGTCAAATGCTTTCTCTGCATCTATTGAGATGATCATGTAGTTTTTGTTCCTCATTTTGTTAATGTGGTGTATCACGTTGATTGACTTGCAGATGTTGGACCATCCCTGTGTCCCTGTTAAGTCCATCTGGTCTAGTTTTTCATTTAATTCTACAATTTCCTTGTTGACTTTCTGTCTGGATAATCTATCCATTGGTATAGGTGGGTTGATGAGGTCCCCTACTATTATTGTATTATTGTTAATATCTCCTTTTAGTTTTGTTAATAGTTGCTTTACGTACTTTGGTGCTCCTGTGTTGGGTGCATATATATTTATAAGTGTTATGTCTTCTTGGTAGAGTGTCCCTTTTATCATTATAAACTATCCCTCTTTGTCTGTCTTTACCTGTTTTGCATTGAAGTCTATTTTGTCTGATATAAGTATGGCAACACCTTCTTTCTTATGTTCACTACTAGCTTGAAATATCGTTTTCTAACCCTTCATTCTGAGTCTGTGTTTGTCTTTGGGGCTGAGGTGTGTTTCCTGGAGGCAGCATATTGTTGGGTCTTGTTCATTAATCCATCCAGCCACTCTGTGTCTTTTGATTGAAAAATTCAATCCATTTACACTTAGAGTGATTATTGAAATGTGGGGGCCTAATGCTGCCATTTTATCACTCCTTTTCCAGTTCTCCTGCATTTCCTTTGTTTCTTGTCCCATGAATTTCGGACTACCAATTCAGTTAGGTAGTTTTCTGTGTTGATTTTCTTCTTATATGTAATTTGTGTCTCTGTTTTAATTATTTGTTTAGTGGTTACCATGTGGTTTATATAAGACATCTCATAGATGAGATAGTCTATTTTCTGATAGCCTCTTATTTCCTTAGACTAAGCTGGTTCCATCCCTTTCCTCTTCCCCTTCTAGGTTGTTATTGTCACATATTTTTTTCTTCTTGTGTTGTGAGTTTGGGTTAAAATGACAAAATTGTATTTATTCTTGGTGTTTCCCTTCCCTTTATCTTTAATGTTTTACTTAAGCATTTGCTAACCTGTTCTGATGGAGAGCTGCAGTTTTTTGATTTTGTCTTTCTGCTTATCTCCTTTGCTCAGGGTTTTGTAACCCCTTTCCTTTTCTTTTTTTCCTCAAGTATGAGGGCCTTCCTGAGCATTTCTTGTAAGGGGGGGAGGGTCTTGTGGCAAGGAAATCCCTTAACTTTTGTTTATCTGGGAAAGTTTTTATTTCTCCACCATATTTGAAGGATATTTTTGCTGGATAGAGTATTCTTGGTTGCAAGTTTTTGTCTTTCAGAGTTTTGAATATATCATTCCACTGTCTCCTACCCTGTAAGATATGTGCGGAGAAATCTACTGACAGCCTCATGGGGTTTCTTTGTAGGTTATTTTCTTCTACTTTGCTGCCCTTAATGTTTTGTCTTTGTCGTTGACTTTTGCAAGCTTCGCTACTGTATGCCTTGGGGTTGCGCTCTTTATATTGATAAAGTTTGGAGATCTATTAGCTTCTGTCACATGGATATCCAGCTCTCTCCCCAGGTTTGGTAAGTTCTCAGTTATTACTTCTTTGAACAAGCTTTCTGCTCCATTCTCCTTCTCTTCTCCCTCTGGGATACCTATAATCCTTATGTTGCATTTCCTAATTGATTCAGATATTTCTTGGAGAGTTTCTTCATTTCTTTTTAGTCTTAGTTCTCTCTCCCCTTCTATCTGAAGCATTTCCATATTCCTATCCTCCAGACTGCTAATTCTGTCCTCCATAATATCAGCCCTTATGTTCAGGGAGTCCAGATTTTTCTTAATCTCCTTCATTGTGTTTTTCATCTCCAGCATTTCTGATTAGTTCTTCTTTATAGCATCAAGCTCTTTTGTAACATAGCTCCTGAACTCATTGAGTTGTCTATCTGTATTCTCTTTTCACTCATTGAGTTTTTTAATGATAGCTATTTTGAATTCCTTTGTCATTTAGGTTATAGATTTCTGTGTCTTTGGGATTGTTTTCTGGGTACTTATCATTTTCCTTTTGTTCTTGAGATTTAATATATTTTGTCATACTGCTTGATGGTGTGAATTTGTGCCTCCACATAGAGATAGAGTTTGGTTACTGCTTCCACTTGCGCTTGGGAGGGGGCAGCAGCTGTGTAGTCTGCACCGACCAGGGTCCCTGTCAGCTGTTCCTGACTGAGCCTGGGCCCCTCCTTGGGGCTGCAGTCACCCTGTGGGGTCTCCCGTCAACTGTGGGAACAATCACACGGGGGCTTCAGGTTGCTGCCACCTGCTGCCACAGACCCACCTAGACACACTGCCTCCTTAAGGGACTGCAGCGGTGTTATGGGCTTTTGCAGCAGCTGGGAGCTGGTTTGCCCAGACTTACAGCTCTGCCACCATCTGGTCCTGCTGGATTTCTCTTGTTCACTGTAGGTGCAGCAGAGCTATGGGCATCTAATGCAGCTGGCAGTTAGCTCGTCTGGCTGTACCACTTCTGCTCTTAGGTTGCCCAGCCTTTGTGCTTGGTGGGCGGGGCCTCTCCACTAGGACCGAGTAGAGACTCTCCCTGGGCGCTGTGGGACTGTGGATTTTCCTCCGGACAAAGGAGCAGTCACTTTGGGGCTCTGGATTGTCCTCACCCATTCACATGTTCCTGCTGGATCTCACTTGCCCTCTCAGGGCCACAGCAGAGCTATGGGTGTTTAATGCACCTGGTAGGTAGCTCACCCAGCTGAGCCACTCCTGCCCTGAGGTCGCCCAGCCTTAGTGCTTGGTGGGTGGGGCCTCTCCACTAGGGCCAACCACAGACTCTCCCTGTGGCCACTGTGGGACTGTGAATTTTCCCACTGGTCCACAGGACAATCATGGGGGGCTTAGGGCTGTAGTCACCTGTTTCCACAGTTGCACTGATGCACACGCCTGCCCTCGGGGCTGTGGCAGTGCTGTGAGCCTATCAGCCAGGAGAGAGTCACTCTCAGGTCCTAGGCTGTCTGGGGGCCAGAGAGTTTTCACCTATCTCCACCTCCTCCCCAGGGGTAGTCCATCCATCTTCTGATGTATAGCAGCACGGGCCTCTCAGGCGTCCTGAGGTGCTGCGTGAGTATCCTCCGTTGATAATGAATGTCCATTTAGTTGTAGTTTGAAGGGGGAGAGATAAAGAAAACCACTCACTCTGTCATGTTGCTGAGATCACTCCTAATCTTGTTTTTTTTTAATTGATACAAGCATCAGTTTTGTGGGAGAGTATACCAATAATTTACTTGAGCTCAAAAAAATCTTTGTAAGTTTGTTAAAAGCAGTTACAGACATTACATCATGTATGAGGTTTCTCAACAGGCAAGAAGAATCAACAATTTATTGTGTTAATTACAATAACTTTTTAAAACTGTATTTAAAAAAATGTGATTCATGCTCAGTGCAGCTAACTTGAAAATAGACGAAAAAGCAAAACAAACACATGATCCCATGACCCATGTACATGACAGTATTATGTAAGCAGTGGTGTTTGTCCTCCAGTATTTCTACATATGTATGTGTTTACATTTGTATACTGTTAATTCTTTTTTCTAAAAGGGAAGTAATTCTATACAGTTTTAATAACCTGCTGTTTTCACGTAGTCATTACAATTTACTCATGCTATTAAATGTTATTCAAAAATAGATTTTTTAATGTCTGCATTAAGTAAACTATTTTGCATAATCATTTATTCTCTTATTGAACATTTAGCTTTTCTCTAGGTAGTCTTTGCCTTCATTAAGTCTCCAAAGACCTATCATCTTATATTAAATCTAGTGTACTTGTTTGTACTTTAAGCCAGGGAGCCAGTGTTAGTATTGTTAGTTTCTATTAAATCAAGACTGTGTCATGATAAAATATGCTTATCTTTTGGTAAATATCAATAATAAAACCCACATGAAAGTCAGTCTTCCCCGTCGAGAGTGTTAGTTTTTAACACGTGAGCCCTTTCCCCTCTCTTTGCTCTCCTAAGTGTTTACCATAGTGCTGGGGCTCTTGGTGCCTCGGCTCCTTTTCTCTGTGAAGTTCTTCAGTTGGTTTCCCGTTACAAGTCAGTGAAACCCCAGATCTCTCATGAAGTCCATGTTAATCCGAAATGTGGTCTGGCCCTTACCTGTCTCTCCTCAAACTTATTCGAAGCCACTTGCTCCACTGACTTAACATATCCTGATTCTTTTTGGTACCAGCTAACTCTTCCTTGCTGGTACCGAAGGGACTTCGGGGCTTTGTGTACAAAGTTCCCTCTCCCTGCCCTACTTCTTTTGCTTCTCTTTAACCTAATTAACTTTACTCAGCTTTTGAATTTCAGTATGTTTTACAATTTTGCCAAATGTTACCTATTCAGAGAGGCTTTCCCTGACCACCCATTCTAAAATAGATCTCCCCTTTATTCTTTATTAGGATGCTGTGCATTTCCTTCTTAGAAATTATTTATATTACTTTGTTTGATGTTTTTCAGCCCCAACTCGTCCCTGACCCTCCATCTGAAGCCCCAGGAGGGAGTAGATTATGACATATCCGAAATCGGTGTGTGGAGATAGTAATATATTTTCTGCTTATAGAAGTATTTATAATAGGTTATTATATGGGAAATGAATTTTGTAATAGGAAATAAGACTTATGTTTTAACCTTCAGACATTGTCTTGTATTCATGATAACCTTCCCTGTACTTTCTTTTAATTAGTTAATATTTAATCTTTGATAATAGTTCATTACCGTGCCTGCAGAATAGCTTGATAAAACGTGCCCATCGTGCATACAGGGTAAGACTTTAATGCAACTAAAGCATATCTGAATGATAAAATTTTAAAAACTTTCCCTGTGTAAAATTTACATGCTGTAAAATATACAGATCTTAAGTGTACACTTCAATGACTTTTGATAAATTTGTGTACTTGGATAACCACTATCCTACTCAACATATAGAATATTTTGGGGCCAGCCCCATGGCCTAGTGGTTAGGTTCATGTGCTCCACTTAAGCAGGCCAGGGTTTCACTGGGTCGGATCCTGGGCACCGACATGGCACCGCTTGTCAGGCCATGCTGAGGCAGCATCCCACATAACTCAACTAGAAGGACCTACAATTAGAATATACATCTATGTACTGGGGGGCTTTCCGGAGAAGAAGAAGGAAAAAAAAGAAGATTGGCAACAGAGCTTAGCTCAGGTGCAAATCTTTAAAAAAAAAAAAAGATATGGAACATTTTCATCACCCTAAGAAAGTTCCCTTGTAGTCAGTCCTCAGGCAGCCACTGTTCTGAGATCTGGGACCATTGATTAGTTTTGCCTCTTCTTAAACTTCATTTAAGTGGAATCATGCAGTGTATACTCTTTTATCTCTGCCGCCTTTCACTTAAATCATGTTTTTGAGATTTTTTTTCTGTGTGGTTATCAGTTCATTTTTTTGTTGCTGAGTAGTATTCCATTGTATGAATCCATCATAATTTGTTTATCCATTCTTCTGTTGATAAATGTTTGGTTTGTTTCAGTTTGGGGCTATTATGAATAAAACTGCTACAAACTTTCTTGTACAAGTCTTTGTGTGTGGACATGTGTTTTTACTTACCTTAGTAAATACCTAGGAATGAAATTGCTGGGTTATAGGGAGGTTTATTTTTAACTTTATAAGAAACTGCCACCAGAAATGTATGAGGTTTCCAGTTGTTCTACGACCTTACCAACATTAGTGTTGTCAGTCTTTTTACTTTTAGGCATTCTAGTGGCTGTGTGATATTTCATTAATTTGTATTTCACTGATGACTAATGATGTTGAATACCTTTTTATGTGCTTTTGAGTCATTAATTGTCTTTTTAAGTCTTTTGCCCATTTCAAGTCTGTTCAAGTCTTTTGCACATTTTTGTTGCCTATATTTTTTCTTTTTATTATTAATGTTTAGGAGTTCTTTCTATATTGTGATAAAAGTCCTTTGCCAGATGCTTGCTTTGCAGATATTGTCTCCCAGTCTGTGTTTCCAGTGTTCGGACCTTCGGTAGTATATTTATTGTACTTTTTTTCAGATTAACAATTGGACCCATTACTTTGAGATTTTTCACCTGCATTCATTTAAGCATCAGTATGCAAATGCCCATATGCATTTAAGCATATTACTTGAAAATATCACTAACATGTTGTTTAGAAATAAATTTATCTTTGTGGACGTTCTATACAACATTGTAATTCTTTTTTCTTTGTGAGGAAGATTTGCCCTGAGCTAATATCTGTTGCCAATCCTCTTTTTTGCTTGAGGAAGATGGTTGCTGACCTAACATCTGTGCCAGTCTTCCTCTGTTTTATGTGGGATACCACCTCAGCATGGCTTGATGAGTGGTGCTAGGTCCATGCCCAGGATCTGAACCTGTGAACCCCAGGCCGCCGAAGCAGAGCACACAAACTTAACCACGATGCCACCGGGCCAACCCCTACAATGTTGTAATTTTTGCTTTAAGTAGTTGTCTTTTAAATAAAGAGAAGAAAATAAAAAATAATCTTTCATAGTGATCCACATATTGATCATTTCTGGTATCTTTCATTTTTTCCTGTAGATCTGAGATTCATCTGGTGTCATTTCTCTTCAACCTGAAGAATTTCCTTTGGCATTTTATTAGTGCAGATCTGGTGATGAATTATCTCAGTTTTTGTTTACCTGAAAATATTTTTATTTTATTTTATCCTCATTAAAAAAAACTTTATTGAGATACAATATGCATATGATGACATTCATCTGTTTTAAATGTACAATTCAGTGATTTTTAATAATGTATTTACAGAATTGTACTGTCATTGCCACAGTCTAATTTTAGAACCTTGTGCGTATTAGCAGTCACTCCCTATTCTACTCCCCTCAAAACTAGGCAATTACAAATTTACTTGCTGTCTATAGAATTGCCTCACCTGGACATTTCATGTAAATGGAATGATACAATTTTGGGGCTTTTGTCTTAGCATAATATTTTTGAGGTTCATTCATATTCTAACACGTATCAGTACCTCATTCATTTTTATTACTGAATTTGTATTCCATTGTATGGATATCCCACGATTTATTTGTCCATTTATCAGTTGATGTATGGTGGACTGCTGCATTCCTTGGCTATTGAGAGTAAGATGAACATTTGTGTACGAGTTTTTGTGTAGACGTATGTTATCATTTCTCTTGGATGGATAGATAGGAGTAGAATTGCTGTCACCCTCACTTTTGAAAAATATTTTTGTTGGGTATAGAGTTTAGGATTGATTGTTTTTTTTTTTTAAAGCACTTTAAAAATGTCCTTCCACTTCCTTCTGGCCTCCATTGTTTCTGATGAGAAGCCAGCTAGCATGTATATTGTTCTCCCACCCCTGTATGTAATGTGTTGATGTTTTTCCTAAAGTTGCTTCAAGTGTTTCTTTTTATCTCTGGTTTTCAGCAATTTGATTATGAAGATTTCCTTTTATTTATCCTCCTTGGAGTTTGCTGAGCATCCTGGATTTGTAATTAATATTTTTCACCAAATTTGGGAAATTATCAGCCATTATTTCTTCAAATATGTTTTCTCCCTTTTTCTGTCTTTTCTTCTGGGACCCAATTAGACAAATATTAGACCAATTACTAGTGTTTCTCAGCTCACTGAGGCTCTGTTCCTTTTTTTTTTCCAATTTAAAAAAAAATTCCTGCTTTCTAGATTGGATAATTTCTTTTGATCTTTCTTCAAGTTTACTGTCATTTTCTTCTACTATCTCTAATCTATTAAGCCCATCTAGCTAATTTTAATTTTCAAATACTGTGATTTTCAGTTCTAAAATTTACATTAAAAGTTTCTCTTTCTCTATTGAGATTCCATCAGTTCAGTTATTTTGATCATGTTCCTTTAAGTCTTTGAATGTGTTTGTACTGGCTGCTTTAAAGTCCTTATCTGCTAATTTCAATATCTGAGTCATTTTGGGATCTGTTTCTATTGACTGCTTTTTTTTTCCTCCTTGAAAATAGATCACAATTTTTCTGCTTCTGTGAATGTCTACTAGTTTTTTTTTTTTACTATATATTGGACATTGTGGGTGATACATTGTAGATACTGTGGGTTCATTTATCTTCATCTGAAGAATGTTACTTTTTATTCTGATAGGCAGTTAAAATACTGGCTGATCACTTTAGAATTATGGAGACCTGGTTTTACACTTTGTTAGGGTATGGAAATCCCAAGGTATTGTCTAATCTCCTCTGACTTGGTGGAACTCAGACTTCAAAATGTCTTGCAGTAGGCAGCAGCTGAAATCTCTGCTTAGTTATTTTAGCCTTCCAGCTATTTTTTTACGCTGAGTTCCTTGGAGTCTCCACCATGCATGTGCTGATCATGGGCTAGCTAGGTATTTAAAGAGAATTTATATTAAAGTGTTTGGGGCTCCCTACTGTGACTCTCACCTCTCCAAGATTTCCCTATTCATTTTCCAGCTGCTCTGGTAATCCTGAACTCCATCCTCTGATACCTTAAGCCAGATAGACTGGCTTTTTGCTCAAGTTTTAACCATTTTATACCACAGGGGCTCACTTGACTGGGCGTGGGAGGTTAGGGGTTGTGCAGGGGGAAAAGCTATATAAAAGTGGATCCTACTCCTTGTGTTGTCTTTGAAGGATCACATCCCCTCCAGTTTCTGCCTGCTTTTCAGCACTCTTCAGTGCTTTTTTCTTTCTTTCTGGAATTTAAGGTGAGGTCCCTGAATTACCTCATCTGAATATACTCTCTTTGTTTTGAAAATTCCCACAGTAAGCTGTACCCTAAGTTCTTTATGCACATGATTTTTCTCCTTCTAGTTGTTTATTGCTGCATTACAGGCAACTCTAAAACTTAGTAGTTTAAAACAGCCATTTTCTTATGCTTATGGTTTCTGTGGGTCCGGAATTTGGAAGGAGTACAGCCAAGATGACATATGTATTTGGGGCCTCATTGGTAAAGGCTTAAAGTCTGGGGATAACACTATAGCTGGAACAGCAATCACCTAGAAGTGTCTACTCACACATCTGGCAGTTGATGCTAGCTGTTAGCTCAGACTTCACCCGGAACTGTGGGCCAGAACATCCGCACCTGGTCTCCTCACAGCGTTGTGGCCTTGGATTATTTTATCTTATTTTATTGAGGTCCTAACAGTTAATAACATTGTGAAATTTCAGTTGTACATTATTATTTGTCAGTCACCATATATTTGTGCCCCTTTACCCCTTATGTCCACCCCCCCAACCCCTTTCCCCTCTGGTAACCACTAATCTGTTCTCTTTGTCTGTGTATTTGTTTATCTTCCACATATGAGTAAAATCATACGGTGTTTGTCTTTCTCTGTCTGGCTTATTTCGCTTAATATAATACCCTCAAGTTCCATCAGTGTTGTTGCAAATGGAATTATTTTGTCATTTTTGTAATGGCTGAATAGTATTCCATTGTGTGTGTGTGTGTGTGTGTGTGTATGTATATATATACCACATCTTCTTTATCTATTCATCGATCATTGGGCACTTGGGTTGCTTCCACATCCTGGCTATTGTGAATAACGCTGAGATGAACATAGGGATGCATAAGTCTCTTTGAATTGTTGATTTCAAGTTCTTTGGATAAATATCCAGTAGTGGGATAGCTGGGTCATATGGTATTTCTATTTTAAGTTTTTTGAGAAATCTCCATACTGTTTTCCAAATTGGCTGCACCAGTTTGCATTCCCACCGGCAGTGGATCAGGGTTCCCTTTTCTCCACATCCTCTCCAACATTTGTTGTTTTTTGTCTTGGTAATTATAGCCATTGTGATAGATGTAATGTGATACCTCATTGTAGTTTTGATTTGCATTTCCCTGATGTTTAGTGATGTTGAACATCTTTTCATGTGCCTGTTGGCCATCTGTATATCTTCTTTGGAAAAATGTCTGCTCGTATCCTCTGCCCATTTTTTTGATCAAATTGTTTGTTTTTTTGTTGTTGAGATGTATGAGTTCTTTATGTATTTTGGAGATTAACCACTTGTCAGATATATGATTTGCAAATATTTTCTCCCAGTTGGTGGGTTGTCTTTTTGTTTTGTTCATGGTTTCCTTTGCCTTGCAGAAGCTCTTTAGGCTGATGAAGCCCTGTTTGTTTTTCTTTTATTTCCCTTGCCTGAGTAGACATGGTATTCGAAAAGATCCTTCTAAGAATGATGTCAAAGAGTCTACTGCCTACATTTTCTTCTAGGAGTTTTATGGTTTCACATCTTACCTTCAAGTGTTTAATCCATTTTGAGTTAATCTTTCTGTATGGAGAAAGATAATGGTCTACTTTCATTCTTTTGCACGTGGCTGTTGAGTTTTCCCAACATCATTTATTGGAGAGACTTTCCTTTCTCTGTTGTGTGTTCTTAGCTCCTTTGTTAAAGATTAGCTGTCCATAGATGTGTGGTTTTATTTCTGGGCTTTCAGTTCTGTTCCATTGATCTGTGTGTCTGTTTTTGTACCAATACCATGCTGTTTTGATTATTGTAGCTTTGTAATATGTTTTGAAGTCAGGGATTGTGATGCCTCCAGCTTTCTTTTTTCTCAGGATTGCTTTGGCTATTTGGGGTCTTTTATTCCCTCATATGAATTTTAGGGTTCTTGGTTCTATTTCTGTGAAGAACGTCACTGGGATTCTGATTAGGATTGCACTGAATTGGTAGATTGCTTTAGATAGTATGGACATTTTAACTATGTTTATTTTTCCAATCCATGTACGTGGAATATCGTTCCATTTCTTTATGTCATCATTGATTTCTTTCAATAATGTCTTAGAGTTTTCATTGTATAGGTCTTTTACCTCCTTGGTTAAATTTATTCCTGATATTTTATTCTTTTTGTTGCGATTGTAAATGGGATTGTATTCTTGAGTTCTCTTTCTGTTAGTTTGTTATTAGAGTATAGAAATGCAACTGATTTTTGTAAGTTGATTTTGTACCCTGCAGCTTTGCTGTAGTTGTTATTTCTAATAGTTTTCTGAAGGATTCTTTAGGGTTTTCTATATATAAAACCATGTCATCTGCAAACAACAAGAGTTTCACTTCTTCCTTGCCAATTTGGATACCTTTTACATCTTTTTCTTGCCTAATTGCTCTGGCCAAAACCTCCAGCACTATGTTGAATAACACTGGCCAGAGTGGGCATCCTTGTCTTGTTCCTGTTCTCAGAGGAATGGCTTTCAGTTTTTCCCTGTTGACTATAGTGTTGGCTATGGATTTGTCATATATGACCTTTATTATGTTAGGGTACTTCGATACCCATTTTATTGAGAGTTTTTATCATGAACAGCTGTTGAATCTTGTCAAATGCTTTCTCTGCATCTATTGAGATGATCATGTGGTTTTTATTCCTCATTTTGTTAATGTGGTATATCACATTGATTACTTTGCTGATGTTAAACCATCCCTGTATCCCTGGTATAAATCCCACTCGATCATAGTGTATGATCCTTTTAATGTATTGCTGTATTCGGTTTGCCAATATTTTGTTGAGGATTTTTATATCTATGTTCATCAGCGATATTGGCCTGTAATTTTCCTTCTTTGTGTTGTCCTTGTCTGACTTTGGGATCAGAGTGATGTTGGCCTCATAAATGTGTTAGGAAGAGTTCCATTTTCTTCAACTTTTTGGAATAGTTTGAGAAGGATAAGTCCTAAATCTTTGAATGTTTGGTAGAATTCTCCAGAGAACCCATCTGGTCTTGGACTTTCATTTTTTTGGAGGTTTTTGATTATTGTTTCAGTCTCTTGTGATTTGTTTATTCAGATTCTCTATTTCTTTTTGGCTCAGTTTGGGGGTGTAGTATGAGTCTAAGAATTTATTCTTTCTAGATTGTCCAGTTTGTTGGCATATAGTTTTTCATACTATTCTCTTATAATTCTTTGTATTTCTGTGGTATCTGTTGTAATTTCTCCTCTTTCATTTCTGATTTTATTTATTTGTGCCTTCTCTCTTTTTTTCTTAGTGAGCCTGGCTAAGTGTTTGTCAATTTTGTTTATTTCTCAAAGAACCAGCTCTTAGTTTTTCATTGATCCTTTCTACTCTTTTTTTGGTTTCAATTTCATTTATTTCTGCTTTTACTTTTATTATTTCCCTCCTTCTTCTGACTTTGGGCTTTGTTTGTTCTTCTTTTCTAGTTCTCTTAGGTGTTTATTTGAGATTTTTCTTGTTTGTTAAGATTGTTTATTTGAGATTTTTCTTGTTTGTTAAGGTCGGCCTGTATTGCTCTGAATTTCCCTCTTAGGACTGCTTTTGTTGCATTCCATATGAGTTGGTGTGGTGTGTTTTCGTTTTCATTTGTCTCCAGATATTTTTTTTATTTCTCCTTTAATTTCTTCAGCAATCCATTGGTTGTTCAGTAGCATGTTGTTTAGCCTCCACATATTTGTTGCTTTCACAGCTCTTTTCTTTTGTTTTTGTGTTTTGGTTTTTTTTGAGGAAGATTAGCCCTGAGCTAACATCTGCTGCCAATCCTCCTCTTTTTTTGCTGAGGAAGATTGACCCTGAGCTCACATCCATGCCCATCTTCCTCTACTTTATATGTGGGATGCCTACCACAGCATGGCTTGCCAACAGGTGCCATGTCCGCATCTGGGATCCAAACCTGTGAACTCCAGGCTGCTGAAATGGAACGTGTGAACTTAACTGCTGTGCCACCAAGCCGGCCCCTCCCAGCTCTTTTCTTGTAGTTGATTTTTAGTTTCATAGCATTATGGTTGGAAATGATGCTTGATGTGATTTCAGTCTTATTAAATTTATTGAGGCTTGCTTTGTTTCTCAACACATGGTCTGTCTTTGAGAATGTTTCATGTGCACTTGAGAAGAATATGTATTCTGCTGCTTTTGGATGGAGTGTTCTGTATATATATATTAAGTCTGTCTGGTCTAGTCTTTTGTTTAGTTCCACTATTTCCTTGTGGACTTTCTGTTTGGATGATCTATCCATTGATGTAAGTGAGGTGTTAAGGTCCCCTACTATAATCATGTTGCTATTAATATCTCCTTTTAGGTTAATTAATAGTTGCTATATGTACTTTGATGCTCCTGTGTTAGGTGCATATATATTTATAAGTGTTATGTCCTCTTGATGGAGTGTCCCTTTTATCATTATATATTGACCATCTTTATCTCTCAGTGCCTTTTTTGTCCCGAGGGCTTCTTTGTTTGGTATAAGTATGGCAACACCTGCTTTCTTTTGTTTGCCATTAACTTGGAGTATTGTTTTCCATCCCTTCACTCTGAGCCTGTGTTTGTCTTTAGAGCTGAGGTGTGTTTCCTGGAGGCAGCGTATTATTGGGTCTTGTTTTTTAATCCATCCACCCACTCTGTGTCTTTTTATTGGAGAATTCAATCTATTTGCATTTAGAGTGATTATTGTTATATGAGGGCTTAATGCTGCCATTTTATCACTTGTTTTCTGGTTGTTCTGTGTTTCCCTTGTTTGTTGTCCCATGTGTTTCAGACTGCCAGTTCAGTTTGGTGGCTCTCTGTGATGGTTTTCTCAGTTTTCTCTTTATTTGTAATTTGTGTCTCTGTTGTGATTTTTGTTTTGTGGTTACCATGAGGTTTTTATAAAAGATCTTGTAGATGAGACAGTCCATTTTCTGATAGCCTCTTATTTCCTGAATCTAAGCACGTTTCATCTCTTTCCTCTTCTCCATCTAAGTTATTGTTGTCACAACTTATTCTGTTTTGTGTTGTGAGTTTGTGGTTAAAATGAAGTGATTATATTTGTTCTTGATGTTTTCCTTCCTTTTATCTTTAATGTTATAGTCAAGTGTTTGCTAATCTGTTCTGATAGAGAGTTGCAATTTTCTGGTTTTGTCTGCCTGTTTATCTCCCTGCTCAAGGCTGTGTAAACCCTTTCTTTTCTTTTCAGGTATGAAGACCTTCTTGATCATTTCTTGTTGGGGGCTCTTGTGGTAATGAACTCCCTCAGCTTTTGTTTTTCTGGGAAAGTTTTTATTTCTCCATCATGTCAGAAGGATATTTTCGCTGGATAGAGTATTGGCTGTAGGTTTTTGTCTTTTGGAATTTTGAATATATCATTCCACTCTCTCCTACCCTGTAAGGTTTCTGCTGAGAAATGCACTGAAAGTCTGATAGGGATTCGTTATATGTTATTTTCTTCTGCCTTGCTGCCCTTAATATTTTTTCTTTGTCAGTTACTTTTGCTAGTTTTACTAATATGTGCCTTGGAGAAGATCTTTTTGCGTTGATGTAATTAGGAGTTATATTAGCTTCTTTTCTTTTGTCTTTTTTAAAGATTGGCACCAGAGCTATTTTCTGTTGCCAGTCTTCTTCTTCTGTTTTTTTTTTTTCTTTGAGGAAGATTACCCCTGAACTAACATCTGCTGCCTATCCTCTTCTTTTTGCTGAGGAAGACTGGCCCTGAGCTAGCATCCATGCCCATCTTCCTCTACCCTACATGTGGGATGCCTGCCACAGTATGGCTTGATGAGCGGTGTGTAGTTCCACACCTGGGATCAAAAGGGGTGAACCCTGGGCCACCAATGTGGAACATGGGAGTTTAACAGTTGTGCCACCTGCCTGGCCCCAGTCGTTTTTTTTTTCTTCTTCTTTTTCTCCCCAAAGCCACCCAGTATGTAGTTGTATATTCTAGTTGTAGGTCTTGTGGTTGTGCTATGTGGGACACCACCTCAGCATGGCTTGATGAGTGGTACGATGTCTGCTCCCAGGATCCAAACTGGCGAAACCCTGGGATGCTGAAGCGGAGTGCACAAACTTAACCATTTGGCTGCAGGGCCTGCCCCCATATTAGCTTCTTTTACTTGTCATTCCAGCTCCTTCCCCAGGTTTGGGAGGTTCTCAGCTATTATTTTTTTGAACAAGCTCTCTGCTCCTTTCTTCCTCTCTTCTCCCTCTGAAATACCTATAATCCTTATGTTGCATTTCCTAATCGAGTTGGATATTTCTCAGGGAATTTCTTCATTTCTTTTTAGTCAGTTCTCTCTCCTCCTTCATCTGAAGCATTTCTATATTTCTATCCTCTTAATTGGCAATTCTGTCCTCCATATCTGCTCTTTTATTTAAGGATTCCAGATTATCTCACTCATTGTGTTTATCATCTCCAACATTTCTGATTGTTTTTTCTTTATAGTTTCAATCTCTTTTGTGAGCAACTTCTTCTGTTCATTAATTTTATTCCTGATTTCATTGAAAGGTGTTTTTGAGTTCTGTTGTAAGTCGTTGAGTTTTTTATGATAGCTGTTTTGAATTCTCTGTCATTTAGAATGTAAATTTTTGTGCCTTCAGGATTGATTACTGGGTGTTTGTCTTTTTCCTTCTCGTCTGGAGTATTAATATACCTCTTCATAGTATTTTATGGGGTGGATTTGTGCCTTCACATAGTGATAGTATTTGATTGCAGATTCCACCTGCCACTACTCAGTGGGGCAGGAGCAGTGTATTCTGAGCCTACCTTGATCCCTGTTAGCTCTGCCTGTTCAAGCCTGGGCTATTCCATGGGACCACAGTGGCACTGTGGGCTCTCCCACTGTATGAGAAAGCAATCATGAAGGGGCTCAGGGCTGCCACTGCCTGCTCCCACAGTCCTGCCAAGATGTGCTTCCCCCTTTGGGGCTGCAGCTGTACTGTGGGCGTTTGTGGCAGCCGGGAACTCATTTGCCTGGGTGTGCAGATCTGCTGCTTCTCCTCCTAGGTCATACCAGCTGTTGTGCTTGGTGGGCAGGGCCTCTGGGCTCTCCCACTGGACAGGAAAGTGATCATGTGGGCGTTTAGGGCTATTGTCACCTGTTTCTGCAGTTGCACCGAGTCATGCTCCCACCCTTGGGGCCACAGTGGTGCTATGGGTGCTCCAGCTGGGAGAGCCATCGCACATGTGCACAGGGCTGCTGGGCGGGGGGGCTGGAGAGTACCCACCTCTCTCCACCACCTCCCTGGGCGTAGTCCATCCACCTTCAGATGTATAGCTGCATGGGTCTCTCAGGCATCCTGTTGTGCTGTTTGGGTATCCTCCGTCGATCAATGAATGTCCTTTTAGTTGTAGTTCAAAGGGGGAGAGAGAAAGGATACAGCTCACTCCACCATGTTGTTGACGTCACTGCCTGGCCTTGGAATTTTTACATAGCAACTCAGGACTCTAGTGTTAATGTTCTACAGAACCAGCTACACGCTGCATTGCCTTTTATGATCTAGTCTCAGAAAATGGCAGAAGTTACATAGTAGCACTTCCTCTACTCTGTTGGTCAACCAGTCTTTATTGTTGGGTCAAATTCAAGGGGAGAGCCACCTCTCAATATGAGAAGTGTCAAAGAATTTGCAGGCATGTTTTAAACCACCATTCTCATTTAGCACATAGTAAGCTCCCCCTTGTGTCTGAACACAGTCCTTTGTACATTTCAGTAGGTATTCATTGAATTATTGAGTTTTTCTTCGTAAATATAAGTAGATTTGGACCCAAAGTAAATTTGTGTTTAAAACTTTAAGAAACGAGTAAGATATTTCACTTCTCAAAAACATTTTCTTAGACTGATTATATTTTGTCTTTTTATTTGTAGAATACAGTATTTAATGAAAACCCATGCTTAACAGGTGAAAATGGCAGGTTTCCTTGATAATTTCCGTTGGCCAGAATGTGAATGTATTGACTGGAGTGAGAGAAGAAATGCTGTGGCTTCTGTTGTAGCAGGTATATTGGTAAGTGAAAAGGCCTGGGTGGTGACATTTATGCCTCATCTTTTGTCCTGAAAATTAATGTTGATTCCTTAGAACTTTGAATACCCTTCCAGAACTGTGTATTTCACTGTTGTTTTGTATAAATAATGATCAGAGTTCTAGATACTATTACTGAACAAATCATGGAAGGCCCTTAGTTCATTTGACTTTGTAAATTTGTTAAACTTAATATCTTTCCTTCGGTTCCAGTGATAATACAATTATTGTAGTCAGTAGCATTTGCAAGTTAATGATACAGTATGTATAAGTCCTTTAAGATCCTCAAAGGCTCAGAATTTGATGTAACCAAATATTGTTGTGACTCATTAAAGTTCAGGGTGTGTAGACAGCAGTCATGACCGTAGGCTGCGTTAGAACCGCAGCCCTGCATCGCTCTAGGGAAGGCGTGCTCTCCATCTCCATTTCCCGAGCTGCAGCACTTGGGGGAGGTGAGAGGAAGAAATTCATGGAGGAAACTGTAGCTTAATTCTCTTCCCAATGTTTTTTTACTTTTTCTTATTGAAAATGTCAAGCATATGAAAGGGGTACAGGGACACATATATATGGTGACGGATAAAAACTGGACTGTTGGTGGTAAAAATGTCAAGCATTTAAACAAAAATAGAAGGGTATAAAGAGGCCCTCTCCCCTCTTGCCCCATGTGCTTATCATCCAGCATCAAAAAAAATCAAATCACGACCAATCTTGCTTTAGTTTTCCATCATCCACTCTCTGCCACCACTGTGTTTGTTTGTTTGTTTGGTGAGGAAGATTGGCCCTGAGCTAACATCTCTGCCAATCTTCCTCCATTTTGTATGTGGGATGCCACCACAGCATGGCTTGATGAGCAGTGTGTAGGTCCATGCCCAGGATCCACATCCATGAACCCTAGGCCACCAAAGTGGAATGCGCAAACTCAACTACTGTGCTACTCAGCTTGGCCCCCTCACTGCATTTTTTGAAGCAAGTTTCAGTATCTATTTTAAAAACTTAAAAAATTCATTAAAAAAATTCATCTCTTTCAGTGTGCAGTTCTATACCTGAAGTCCAAGAGGAAAAAATAAATAAAGCAGAGAAGGAACTAAAGATAATTGTGAAGCTGTCTGCATGCAGAATTCTTTTAGATGTTTCTAAGTTTTTCTTGCTGTTTTTAAAAAAATTTTTTTTATCATGGTCTAAACAGTTTATAACATTGTGAAATTTCAGTTGTACATTAATATTTGTCAAACACCATATAAATGTGCCCCTGCACCCCTTGTGCCCACCCTCCCCCCTTTCCCTGTGATAACCACTTAATTATTCTCTTTGCCCATAAGTTTATTTATATTCCACATATGAATGAAATCATACAGTGTTTGTCTTTCTCTGTCTGGCTTATCTTGCTTAACATGATGCCCTCAGGGACAATCCACGTGGTTGTGAATGGGACGATTATGTCTTTTTTATGGCTGAGTAGTATTCCATTGTATATATATGCCACATCTTCTTTATCCATTCATCAGTTGTTGGGCACTTGGGTTGCTCCCACGTCTTGGCTATTGTGAATAATGCTGCAGTGAACATAGGGATGCATAAGTCTCTTTGAATTGTTGATTTCAAGTTCTTTGGATAAATACCGAGTAGTGGGATAGCTGGGTGATATGGTATTTCTATTTTAAGTTTTTTGAGAAATGTCCATACTGTTTCCCAAAGTGGCTGCACCAGTTTGCATTCCCACCAGCAGTGGATGAGGATTCCCTTTTCTCCACATGCTCTCCAACATTTATTATTTTTTGTCTTGTTGATTATAACCATTCTAACAGGTGTAAGATGATATCTAAGTGTAGTTTTGATTTGCATCTCCCTGATGGTTAGTGATGTTGAGCATCTTTTCTTGTACCTATTGGCCATCTGTATACCTTCTTTGGAAAAATGTCTGTTCGTATCCTCTCCCCACTTTTGATTAGGTTTTTTTTTTGTAATTCAGTTGTGTGAGCTCTTTATATATTATGGAAATTAACCACTTTTTGATATATGATTTGCAAATATTTTCTCCCAGTTGGTGGGTTATTTTTTCATTTTGATCTTGGTTTCCTTTGTCTTGCAGAAGCTCTTTAGTCTAATGAAGTCTCACTTGCTTATTTTTTCTTTTGTTTCCCTTGTCTGAGTGGAAATCATATTTGTAAAGATCCTTTGAAGGCTGATGTCAAAGAATGTACTACCTATATTTTCCTCCAGAAGTTTTATGGTTTATGGTCTTACCTTCAAATCTTTGATCCATTTTGAGTCTATTTTTGTGTATAGAGAAAGATAATGGTCTACATTCATCCTTTTGCATGTGGCTGTCCAGTTTTCCCAGCACCATTTATTGAAGAGGCTTTCCTTTCTCCGTTGTATGTTCTTGGCTCCTTTCTCAAAGATTAGTTGTCTGTATATGTGTGGTTTTATTTCTGGGCTTTCAGTTCTGTTCCATTGATCTGTGTGTCTGTTTTTATACCAATACCATGCTGTTTTGATTACTGTAGCTTTGTAATATATTTTGAAGTCAGGGATTGTGATGCCTCCAGCTTTGTTCTTGTTTCTCAGGATTGTTTGGCTATTCAGGGTCTTTTGTTGCCCTTTATGAATTTTAAGATTCTTTGTTCTACTTCTGTGAAGAATGTCATTGGGATTCTGATTGGGATTGATTTGAATCTGTAGATTGCTTTAGGTAATATGGCCATTTTAACTATGTTTATTTTTTCAATCCATGTACATTGAATATATTTCCATTTCTTTATGTCATTATCAGTTTCTTTCAGTAATGTCCTATGGTTTTCCTTGTATAGGTCTTTCACCTCCTCGGTTAAATTTATTCCTACATATTTATTTTTTTTGTTGTGATTGTAAATGGGGTTGTATTCTTGAGTTCTCTTTCTATTAGTTTGTTATTAGAGTATAGAAATGCCAGTGATTTTTGTATGTTCACTTTGAATCCTGCAACTTTGCTGTAGTTGTCGATTATTTCTAATAGTTTTCTGATGGATTCTTTAGCATTTTCTGTATATAAAGTCATATCATCTGCAAAGAGTGAGAGTTTCACTTCTTCAGTGCCTGTCTGGATTCCTTTGATTTCTTTTTCCTGCCTAATTGCTCTGGCCAAAACCTCTAGTACTATGTTGAATAACAGTGGTGAGAGTGGGCACCCTTGTCTTGTTCCTGTTCTCAGCAGGATGGCTTTCAGTTTTTCCCCACTGAGTGAGATGTTGGCAGTGGGTTTGTCATATATGACCTTTATTATTTTTGAGGTATTCTTCTTCTATACCCATTTTATTGAGAGTTTTTATCATGAACGATGTTGGATCTTGTCAAGTGCTTTATCTGCATCTATAGAGATGATCATGTGTTTTTCATTCCTCCTTTTGTTAATATGGTGTCTCACATTGACTGATTTGTGGATTTTGAACCATTCCTCTGTCCCTGGTATGAATCTCACTTGATCATGGCATATGATCTTTTTAATGTATTGCTGTATTCGGTTTGCCAATATTTTGTTGAGGATTTTTGCGTCTATGTTCATCAGCAATATTGGCCTGTAATTTTCCTTCTTTATGTTATACTTGTCTGGTTTTGGGATCAGGGTGATGTTGGCCTCGTAGAATGTGTTAGGAATATTTCTGTCTTCCTCAATTTTTGGAATAGTTTGAGAAGAATAAGTAATAAATTGTCTGAATGTTTGGTGGAATTCTCCAGAGAAGCCATCTGGTCCTGGACTTTTACTTTTGGGGAGGTTTTTGGCTACTGTTTCAATGTCTTTACTTGTGATTGTCTTATTCAGATTCTCTGTTTCTTCTTGGTTCAGTTTTGGAAGGTTGTAAGAGTCTAAGAATTTATCCATTTCTTCTAGATTGTCAAGTTTGTTCATGTATAGTTTTTCATAATATTCTCTTATAATCTTTTGTATTTGTGTAGTATCCATTGTAATTGCTCCTCTTTCATTTCTAATTTTATTTATTTGAGCCTTCTCTTTTTTCTTGGTGAGTCTGGCTAAGGGTTTGTCAGTTTTGTTTATCCTCTCAAAGAATCAGCTCCTTGTTTCATTGATTCTTTTTACAGTCTTTTTTGTTTCAATTTCATTTATTTCTGCTCTTATTTTTATTATTCCCCTCCTGCTGACTTTGGGCTTTGTTTGTTCTTCTTTTTCTAATTCTGTTAGGTGTAGTTTAAGATTGTTTATTTGAGCTTTTTCTTGTTTGTTAATGTGAGCCTGTATTGCTATAAATTTCCCTCTTAGGACTGCTTTTGCTGCATCCGTAAGAGTTTGTATGGTGTGTTTTCATTCTCATTTGTCTCCAAATATTTTTTGATTTCTCCCTTTATTTCTTTGATGACCCATTGGTTGTTCAGTAGCTTGTTTAGTCTCCACATTTTCATTCCTTTTCAAGCTTTTTTCTTATAGTTGATTTCTAGTTTCATGGCATTATGGTCAGAAAAGATAGTAGATATGATTTCAATCTTCTTAAATTTATTGAGGTTTGTCTTGTTTCCCAATATATGGTCTGTCCTTGAGAATGTTCCATGTGCACTTGAGAAGAATGTATATTCTGCTGTTTTTGGATGGAGTGCTCTATATATGTCTGTTAAGTTCATCTGGTCTATTTTTTTATATTTTATAGTATTTTGTTTTAATTCCACTATCTCCTTGTTGATGTTTTACCTGGATGATCTATCCATTGGTGTCAGTGGGGTTTTGGGGTCCCCTACTATTACTGTGTTGTCATTGATATCTCCTTTTAGGTTTGTTAATAGTTGCTTTATGTACTTTGGTGCTCTGTGTTGGGTGCATACATTTTATAAGTGCTATGTCTTCTTGGTGGAGAGTCCCTTTTATCGTTACATCCTGCCCCTCTATGTCTCCCCTTACCAGTTTTATCTTGAAGTCTACTTTGTCTGATATGAGTATCCTTGTATGCACTTAATTTGTCTATGAAATTCTTTAGCAGCTTTTCTACTTTAAGTCTATTCAGCTTAGTTTACATAGAGACGTTATATTTTACAAATTTGTGTTCAGTCAGTTATACAATATGTAACCAAATTACCTAATTAAAACTATAGCATGTTTAAATGGTTTTGGAGATGTGACAGCTGACTCTTGGTAAGCATAGAGCTCATTTGTGGAGGCAGAAGTGCTTGGGCATATTAAAAAGGAATGTTGGCAGAGAGAATGAAACACGTCAGGTAATCAGGGAGCTGGTTAGTGGAGGTTAGTTCAGAGAGCTTCAGTTGAACATAATTATTGTGGATGACAGAAAGAGATCATCCATTCCCAGATAATAAATTTTTCGTCTTGCACTGAGAGCAGAACTTCAGAATCTTACACAGATTTGATTAGCTTCACCTTATATGCTGTAAAGAATAAGTCAACAAGGGATTCTTATTTTTATATTTTAACATGCAAAACTCAAAGTAAAAATATTTTATGTTTCATTTATGATCTGTAGAAAAAGAGGGATGTTAAAGAGCAGGCGTCATGCTCAGCCAGAGTATTAGTGTTATTTTAATGACTTGGACTCCTTCTCAAGTTTTTTACAGGTTGGTGGATAATGATTGACGCAGCCGTGGTGTATCCTAAGCCAGAACAGTTGAACCATGCCTTTCACACATGTGGTGTATTTTCCACATTGGCTTTCTTCATGTAAGTATGAAGGTAATTCTCAATTCAAGATTATTTTTGTAAAAACATGTTTTCCTTTAAGTTTAATGCTATTTAGAATAACTTTTTAATTTAGTATATGGATTCCTCTTTAAAGATTGGCACTTGAGCTAACTACTACCAATCTTCTTCTTCTTTTTTTTTTTTTCAGCTTTTTCTCCCCAGATCTCCCCAGTACGTAGTTGTATATTTTAGTTGTGGGTCCTTCTAGTTGTGGCATGTGGGATGCCACCTCAGCATGGCCTTGTGAGTGGTGCCAGGTCTGTGCCCAGGATTCGAACCGGCAAAACTCTGGGCTGCTGAAGTGGAGTGCACGAGCTTAACCACTTGGCCACAGGGCTGGCCCCTGGATTCTTCTTTAACATTATAAATATATATATTTCCATTTTACTAAGATTTTTATCAAGAATGAGTGTTGAATTTAGTCGTATATCTTTTTAGCATCTATAAAAATTATGATTTTTCTCCTTATATTTGTTAAACTAGTTGATCACTATATTTTATCAGTCTCAAGATTATTTTTGATATTTTAATATATCTGAATATGAGGGTGCTGCTTATAGTCAATGGTATTTTAAAATTACAATTGATAATATCTTTTCTTTCTTGGCAGTGTAAAAAATAACGGTACATCTTAAAAATCAGTGGCATCTTAGATTTAATGGGATATATTACATTTCTAGCTTTTTTTATTAGTGAATCATCCTTGAGTATTGTACACTCAGCTTTCACTGTGGAGTATTATTGTTCTTAATGTGTTGCTTGACTGCCAGTATTTGGAGGGCAGGCAGGATTGGCCTCAAATGAGATTGATCTGTGGCTTTTCTTTTTTATTAAATCATTTTCAGATTTATCTGTTATCTCACTTCATAAAAGAGTTTGGAAGCTTTTTATGGATGTCTTTTAATAATTTTTAAAAATAAGTTAAACAGTAAGATTATATAATTTCCTTATACTGTCAGGAGTTTTAAAAAAGATTCGATTGTAAAAGATGGAACTACTGATATCCATTCAGGATGCTAAGAAAAGGCAATTCCTGCTACAAATGCACTGTGCTCTAACAAAAATGGAAAGAGAAGCAAAATAAAGTGGGTCTGTTTATTGTATGTAGAGCACATGTTCTCTGAGTTTGAGAAATGGATCAGAGAAAATCACTTGACTTTTAGTACAAAGAGAAACTTTTTAGCTCTTGATTGTGATGAGAACCTTAAAATGGGATAACTCACACTGAGTCATTCATGCATGAATGTAAGAGGCAAAGGAATCAGAAAATTGGCCCGTCTTTCATAATCTCTGGAGACAAGGGATAGTAATCTTAAAATTGTGTGTTCTCTTGGTGTACTTTAGGACAGTAAGACTAATGTAACATTTCTATCCACTAGGATATTTGTTAAGTTAAAAGATATGTTCAGTTATTCATATACTGACCTTAGCTAGGAAATGTTTTCCTTCTCAATGATATGTAAGTATCTGTGAATATTTTAGCAGCATGAAAGCTTATTAGATAATTTTGTATTGTTCTAGGATAAATGCTGTGTCCAACGCTCAGGTGAGAGGTGACAGCTATGAAAGCGGCTGTCTAGGAAGAACAGGTAAAGGCACTTTGAGTTGTGAATGTATATGCTGGCTAAAGGGATTTATCAGCAGAAAAAGCAAAGTGTCTAGCGAGTCTTTATTTAGGACTGATAGTGATTATCTAGAAATTTTTTTTAACTTAAAAAAAGTTATAGTGTTATGTAAATTCTTAAGACAGTTAAAGTTACTACCAGAAGTTACTATTTTTGTCATGTTATACTGCCCATAGTATATAGATACAACGTTACTGTTCAGAATCAATGGATCTTGGACTCCAGATTACTCGTCTAGTGCTGATGATGGATTTATTCTCATCCTAAATGTTGACCAATAATAATACTTAGGAGATGGCTGACCATGATTACTAACAGCAAAGTGTGGACAATTAGGAAGTCAAACCTAGGACTACAGTGTTTTTCACATTCTGTTCTGGTCACCTGAGTAACTGCCCGCAGACTGCAACAAAATTGTTCAGAAGAAACACGCTGCCTGTCTACGTATAAAGTCTTTGTTTGGAGTTTGAATTCTTTTGAATTGTCTTCCAGTGGTATTTTTCTTTTAGTCAGGTTATAACACATTCTTTTAGAATCCAGGGGGTTGTTTTCAGTGGAATTTCCATGCTCTATGTAAAAAGCACAGGCCTAGAAATCCTGTTTCTAACGTTTAAGGACTGGGGAGGGCGATTTGTGGTTTTGGTCAGACATTTGGAGTAGGTGGGAGAGGAATTTTGAAGGATGATTAAGAATAATAGCAAATACTTGTAGAATACTTAGTGTGTACCAAAGACTGTTCTGAATGCTTTACACATATTAACTCATTTAATTGTCACAATAGTCCTGTGAGGTAAGTGGTCTTATTGTCCTCAGGTTTACATGAGGGAACTAAGGCACGGAGAGCTTAATTAACTTGTCCAAAGTCACAAAGCAAGTAAGTGGTAGAGCCAGGATTTGAATACCGACAGTCTGGCCCCAGAGCCAGTGCTTTTAGCCACCAGGCTATGCTTGTTTCTAGTCGAGAACTGTTTGGTCTCTTTGTCTGGTTAGTGCTGTGTATGTGTGTGTGTGTATATGTGTATATATATTTATTTTTGTCAGTTTGATGGAGTTTAATTTATATAAAATATAAAATAAAGTCACCAATTTAGAATGTACAGTTTGATGAGTTTTAATGAATGCAGACAGTTGTGTAACTACCACTGCCGTCATGATATAGAACATTTCCATTACTCCAGAAAGTTCCCTCATCCCCATTTGCAGCTAATCGCCTTCCCCACACCTCCTGGCCACCACTGATCTGCTTTCTATTACTGTAGTTTTGCCTTTTCTAGACTTTCATGTGAATGGAATTATAAAGTAAGTATCATTACATTTTAAACCAAATAAAGGAGCTGTGATGAGCTTAGCTTTTTAAAAAAATTAAAAATTTTTTTTGGTGGTAAGAACACTTAGCATGAGCTCTAGAGACCCTCTGGACAAATTTTTCAGTGCACAATATAGTATTGCTAATGTGGTGGACAGCAGATCTCCAGAACTTGCTCATCTTGTGTAACTGAAACTTTATACCCATTGAACACCAACTTCCTGTTTCTTCCTCCCCTAGCCCCTGGCAGCCACCATTCTACTCTCTCTTGCTATGAGTTTGACTATTTCAGATACCTCATATAAGGGGAATTGTGCCTGAAAAAAGAAGGAAATCTTGCTATATGCAACAACACAGATGAGCCCGGAGGAGATTCTGCTAAGTGAAATAAACCAGTTACAGGAGGACAAATTTGCTTTCTTTTCTACCTGATGCTTTAAATGTTGATACAGATTTTATGACTTCTCTCCCATTGGGATCCTTGAATTGGGGAGGAGGGGGTATAGTGACAAATGACAGATGAACCTAAGTTAAAAGTGCCCTGTGTGTGTGTGAACATGCATGTCTTGTGCCCCTGCCTCAGCAGGTAATGTCAGGAATGAGGGAGAGTACAGAATAATACAGCATGTATTAGCAGGTAAAATGTTGGACATAGGAAACACAGTAAGTTTATTTGGTCGTTTTTCTTTAAAGAATATTCCACAGACATTGCTGTGGGTTATATTAGTATTAGCTATTTTCTATAGGAAATTTCATTGTAACTTACCCAAAGTTTTTTAGCTTAAATGTAAAACTTGTATTTGCCTTGGGTCTGTCTGGTTCCAAAGCCCGTAGTTTTTACCCTCACCAATTGGCTATTACATTTTATTCCATGATTTTTCCCTACCCATTAAAATTCACAATACAGTTTATATTTATAAGTGGTGCATATGTGTAAATTCTGTCTAGTGCTTCAGAAATTAAGGGCAAACTGTCTTATGGGACAGTGGTCCCATAAGCTTAGTACCATATAGTGTAGGTGTATAGATGGCTATACCATCTAGGTTTGTGTAAGCGCACTCTGCGATGCTTGCACAACAAAAAAATCGCCTGACAACTGATTTCTCAGAATGTATCCCCATCCTTAAGCAACGCCTGACTGTAATAAATATACTACAAATGAAACTGCTGAATGATAAAGCTACAAAAAGGAATGGGAGCTAGGTAGAACAAAGATCATGTACTTAGAATCTAGGACAAGATGGATGCTCTTGATTGTTCATTAACTTTGACACTGAGCCTCCTTGTAGTCAAAGCAAAAAAGAGAAAATGTTATAGTTTTTTATTTTTTGCTATACAAAAGCATACTGATTTTTCAAGGGAAATTTTTTCTTGTGTATTTGAAAATTTGTGTGTGGTCATATATAAAGGACATGAGGGAAAATAATTCCAAGCGTTTTTGACGTTTTACTCACTTTAGATAAAAGCCGTGATTGAATATAGTTTGGAGAATATCTTTCTCCAAGGAACTAATCATTACTTTATATTTATGGAGTTCTGCTTAGTATTATAATAAAACTCAGATAATCTAGAGACCTATTTCTGTCAAATATCAGCTGTTCTAACCATGCTGAGCTTTGATCAGTGCTTCCTTTGTATCTGGAGTCTAAAACATATGAATTTCTGTTCACTTAGTAGCAGATTATCTGCAATCGAGGCAACTTTGCTTTCTCTTGTGGTAGTTGGTTTGGGTTCTATTTTCACCTCAGCGGAGCTTTATTTCCCGTCCACAGGGTGATGGGCTGTCAGTATACCTGTGATCAGGGTCTGGCACAGAGGTTAACCTGCTTTCCTACAAATGTGTCGAATCTACTCAAATGTCCAGACAATTGCTTTAGTGAGATTCTGTTGTATAGATTCTAGAAGTTCATACAGTAGAGAGGTGAAGAGATGCTTCTGACCTTGAACTTTTCAGGGGTGTGTGGCGCAGTTTGACTGCCTCAGCCATAGAAAGAGACTGAATATACTTTTGAAGAATGGCTCCTGTTTGCACCATATTAAATAACGGCATGATTTTAACATTGATGAAAAGGGGACACATTGGTCCTTATTCATTTGTAGTCTCTCCTTCCTGTGTGGTGATGGTTATCTGAAATACACTTGCTACTTTTAATAGAGCAATTACTTTGAAAATATATATAACAGGGTAGTTTTTCAGTTAGGATTTAATTAGTTTCATAAAAAAATTACTTATGAAGCTTGCCTGGTTTAGTTTACTCAGCTATTAGTGTCTCTAGCCAGTGGAAATGTAACTTTCTCTTTTTCCCTTTCTGGGTATGGCTTAACCCCTTTTAGGTTTTTGGGGGTTTTTTAAAAATCCTCATTCAGTTAATTGTTAGAGCAGGTGTATATAAATATGTTACTGTCTTCAATATGCATAACATATATTAGGTTAACAGTGTTTCTCATGTTATGTATTCCTAAGATGTAGAGCTGTGGAAATGAGCAAAATCATAAATCCTCTTGTTCATACAGGTGCTCGAGTTTGGCTCTTCATTGGTTTCATGTTGATGTTTGGGTCACTTATTGCTTCCATGTGGATTCTTTTTGGTGCATATGTTACCCAAAGTAAGTATTTATTCCTCCTTTATTTCATAGGAGAGATTCAGATATGTCTTCTATATTTGACTTAGTCTCAACTCCATCTGGAGTAAAATTTAGTTTAATTATTCAGTTAACTTGAAGGTCTGACTGTGTGAAGGTACGTGAGCTGTTTAATAAAACTTCTCAGTGGGGCCGTATCACTACCTGCCGTTGAGTGCAGTGGGACAGCCTGGTTAGGAAATCCAAGCCGCTGGCAAGACCGTAACTCTCAGCCATCTCTAGAGTTTCTGATCTCCTTCCTTCCCCTGGACAGCTAGGCTCCATATGCGAGGCTGTTTACTGAGGGTTGTAGTGGTAAGAGCGAGAAACCTGTCCAGGTTTGCAGTCACTTATACACAATTCTAAAATCCACAAAGTGCTGAAAGTGAAGTTTTTCATAACTAGTTTGGCAGCAAAGCCTGACCTAAATTGATATGAGGCTCATTATGGTCTTTATTCCATGTAATAAGTATTCAGGTCTTTTCTTGCAGGAATATCGTTGTATTTGCTGGTCCAAACTCAGCTAGGGGTGCTTTGTAACATTTATGCCCCATGTTACCATTCTTAAATCTGAAAAATTCTGAATTCCAGAACATACTTTACCCCAAGGATATCAGATAAGGGGTTGTGGACCCCAGGATCTTTCTTTCCAGTGATACCGCCTTCTCTCTAACCCCAACCTGTCATTTTTCAGTTATAGGTACAGGAGGAGTTTTCTTTTTGAGGAAGATTAGCCCTGAGCTAACATCTGCTGCCAATCCTCCTCTTTTTGCTGAGGAAGACTGGCCCTGAGCTAACATCCATGCCCATCTTCCTCTACTTTCTATGTGGGACGCCTGCCACAGCATGGCTTGCCAAGCAGTGCCATGTCTGCCCCCAGGATCCAAACCGGCGAACCCTGGGCTGCCGAAGCGGAATGTGCAAACAAACCGCTGCGCCGCGGGGCTGACCCCAAGAGGAGTTTTTTAAGGGCAGGACTGAAGATGTGTGTGTAGCCTTCATGTGGAAACTTGCTGCAGTGCAGTGCGCTCATAGTGCGCCATCCTGAGTTTTCTGGCTGTTCAGGCGCCACAGCTTTCATTCAGGGAGGGGTTGAAAAGTGCGACCCAGGCCCAGCACGTACCTCTGGAAGCATCAGAGGAACCTTTTCACTGGCTCTCTCCCTTCACTCCAAAGACAGAGTCAGTTTCAGATAACACAGCTTAGTTATCTTCCGGCCTCTCTATCTCTGGAATCTCTGTCTCTCTGCTAAACTGTCGCATCTCCTTGTCTGACCCACAGCTGACTTTTTAATACTCTTGATAGGATCCCTTAATTCCTGTAGTTACTGCTCACCAAATATATCCAAAATGTGTTATTTTAGCTAATTAAAAATACTAATGGAGCACACAGTTATAGTATGAAACTCATTTGAAGGAAAGTGCTTTTTTATAAAACACTTTATTGAGATATAATTTGCATATCATGTAATTCGTGCATTTTAAGTGTATGTACAGTTCAGTGTTTTTAGTATATTCACAGAGTTGTGCTACCATCACCACAATACAGTTTTAGAACATTTTTACCACCCCAGAAAGAAACCCCTTACCCATTAGCAGTCACTCCCCATTACCCTTCTCCACAGGCCCTAGGCAACTGCTAATCTACTGCTGTCTCTAGATTTGCCCATTTCATATAGATGGAATCCTATAGTGAAGTGCGTTTGAAGCTCATTTGATCCCTGACTCTGAGAAGCGTGGGCTGGGTTGGAAAGTCTGCATAGTTACTTGAAGCAACACATGAAACTTTCCAGTTACTATTATGAAAAGAGGAATAAATTATTCCCGAAAGGCGTGTAGGGAAGTATTAAGTTTGGAAAGGTTGTACACTCATTTGTATCTTAATCTTTAAAGAACTAGTACATATTGAGATATTTCTCAATTATGGATCTCCACATTTCTACAGCATTTTTTTTGTTTGTAAACTGAATATGCTTTTACTTCAGACAGCATTTTTAGCACATATTTCAAATGTTTTACTGTACAGATTTTCTTGAGCTGTTAATAATCGTAATAGCAGCTAACATTTATGTAGCAGTTTATGGGCCGGGTACTGTTGTAAGCACTATACACAGTCACACATTGCTCACACTCTGTGGGGTGGGTGCTGTTATAATGCCCATTTTACTGATGAGGAAACTGAGGCATAATGAGGTTAAGTAATTTGCTCATGCTCATACATTTAGTCAGTGGTAGAGTCAGGATTCAAATCCAAGTGTCTGGCTCAACTTGGAGCTCTTAACCATGCTGCTATATTATTTTCTATGATGTTCTATGATATCAAAAGCTAAAAATTGAACATTTCTTCATCTTATCCAGTATTTTAAATCAACATTTACAGTTTTATAAAAGTTAAATAACCACGAAAATTTAAGTCGTTTCCAATTTTTTCTTTTCCTATGAAGATAGTGACCATTTCCTTCAGGAGCAATTCAGTGAAAGAACATTGAATTATAATGACCTTTTTTTTAAACTTATTTATTTATTTATTTTTTGCTGAGGAAGATTTGCTCTGAGCTAACGTCTGTTGCCAGTCTTCCTCTATTTTGGATGTAAGCTGCCACCACAGCACGGCCACGGACGAGTAGTGTAGGTCTGTGCCTGGGAACCGAACCTGGGCTCCCAAAGCAGAGTGCACCAAACTTATCCACTAGACCAGCAGGGCTGGCTCAATGATCCTTTTTATATCTGTTGTGTTTTTACAGTAAAACTCCTGAATCCATGAAAGGAAATGAATGAACAGACTATTAAATCATCAAGAATTTAATCGTATCTTCCTAACGTTTTGTATTTCTGTATTGGCCGTAGGAAGTGAAGAGCTGAGCTGCTGCTTCCTCAGCAGTTTTGATGCAAATAGAACTATAGCGATTACTTTAGACAGAAAGGAAACCTGATAAGTTCACTGTTGTTGATCCAGAGTGGGAGCAATGCTTTGTTTTGGCAGAATGAGATTGGCGTTTTCTTATTTGTTTCATTACAGATTTCTTAGAGTTAATGAATAATAGCAGTATTTTGTAATATACAGAGCATGTCATTATGAATGGCGCTAGTACTTTGTTACTGCTGTTTGCTTTTTGTAATCTTCTAATCTGTTTTACTTTTTATGTGCAGACACTGATGTTTATCCAGGACTAGCTGTGTTTTTTCAAAATGCACTTATATTTTTTAGGTAAGTTGCCTAATTTCTTAACCACACCTGTAACATTTACAGAAATGTCATCTTTATTATAAGAACAGCATATGCAGTGGAACGTGTAAATCCTTTGGATTAGTTACCATTTATAGAACTTCTTTTAAAAGGTGAAAATTTGTCTGTTGCATAAGTGCATACATAAGCCATTTAATTAGGAGTCCTCTATGTGCCAAGACCTCAGCTGGATGCTTTAAGTATGTTACCTTTTGAATTCTCATTTAATTATCTTAAGTACATAAGCCAGGTGGTGGTCCCATTTTCATAGATGAGGAAATAGGCTGGAGCTTATTTAAGGACACCCAGCTAGGAAATGCAGAGCTGGGATTTGGACCCACACTGCTGCTTCCATAGCCTGTGTTTTGTTAAAAAATTGTATCAGGTACTTTTATTAAAAAAAGAGAAAATAAATAAGAATTAATACATTGTATGAATGTCATATACAAAACTTGGTTGGGGAATTGGAGTTTTTGATTAAGTTTTTAAGATTAAGCATAAAAATAAAACAATATTAAAAGTATTTTTTAGGGGCAGTCTTCTAAAAAGCCCTCAAAATGAAACCTGTATCCTGTGATTTTCAGAATGAATGTCTTTTAATGTAAAGATAGGTAATTTAGGCATCGATTTATAAAATTATATCCCCCCAACCCTACAAAATCATGCAGATCTAAGTCTTGAAGAACACTGGCTTTAAGCAGTTTGCTTATGATATACTATGGTGTAGTTTTCTTCTTACTTCTCCTTGGAGTTGATGAGTTTCTAGGATCTGTGGCTTTATAGTTTTCATCACATTTGGAATCTTTTCAGCCATTATTTCTTCAATATTTTTTCTGTCCACCCTGCCCTCCTGGGATTCCCCTCACATGTATATTGGGCTGTTAAAGTCGGCCCGCAGCTCACTAACGCCTGGCTTTTTCTTCATGTTTGTTCGCGCTCTGTTTCGGCAGGGATAGTTTCTGTTGTATCTGTACGTCTTCTGATCTGCTGCAGTGCCTAGTTTACTGTTACTCCCGTCCATCTCAAACATCATACTGTGCATCTCTGTTAGCATGATTAGGGTCTTTTTTTATATTTTCCATGTCTCTCCTTAACATGCTCATGCTTTCCTCTACCTTCTTGAACATGTGAAGTGTGTTTATAACTATTTCAGTGTCCCTGTCTAAGTGTGTTAATTCTGAGTCTATTCCTAGTGATTGTTTCTATTTTCTCTTCATTTTGGGTGTCTTTCCCCCTCTTTGCTTCTTTGCATGCAGCTGGTTGGGGGCTGGATTTCTGATACTCCTTAACGTTTTTGAGCTTTGTTCTGGATGCAGTTAGGTCCCTTGGAACAGTTTGATCCTCTCAAATCTTGCTTTTAAGTTTTGTTGGCAGGACCAGAGCAGCTTTCGTCTATGACTGATTTATCCCCTTACTGAGACAATACTCTTCTGAGTATTCTTCCTGGTGCTCCTTGTATTCTGAGGTTTTCCACTCTGCTTGGGAGATTGTGCAGTCTTCCCAGGCCTGTGGGAGCTCTGGAAAGTGTTCTTTCCAGTGGTTCTTTCCCTTTTCTTGAGTAGTTTCCTCAGACGATCAGTACTTGGTGGAAGACTCAAGGGGAACCCCCTGCAGATCTCCTGAGCTCCCTCTCTCTTTAGCTCTCTCTACTCTGCCTTGCAAATTCTAGCCACTTTGGACTCCTTGAACTCTTGGCTCCATTTTCTCAACTTGGGGAGGCTGCTGTGCTCCACCTGGGTTCCCTCTTGTTGCACTGTGGCCTGGACACTCATGGTTTTGAAAGATGTTTGACAGCTTGTGCTATGTTGTTATTGTACTTCTAGGCCGCAACCTTCTGAGGATACAGTAACTTTTCATGAAGAGATCTTAGGCACTGTTTAGAGAGCAAATCTAAATTCAAATTCAGCCCTTTGCAGTGGTAGGTGAGTTTGCATAAATGACAGGTGGATGAAGAGAAACCTTGTATGTATAAAGGCCTGTGCTCATGTGGGCAGTGACTACTGCATCAGCACTGTACTCTGCCCAGGGGCTGGCAAGTTGTCTAGCCAGCTGTGTGCTTCCTGTGTGCTGGGCCTGTTCTGAGCACCCAAATGCAGCTCCTGCTTCTTTGGCCGCTCTTCCTCTGTTCCTTGTGCCAGCTGATCCTCCAGCCCTGGCCATGAACTTTCAGTTTCTGAAGGCTGTGTTCTAGGCCTCTTCTCTACTCGTTCTTTCTCTCTCTAGGTGAGCTCCTTTATGCTCAGGACTTCGCTTACTGCCCGTCTGCCAATGAGTCCCTGATGTCTGTCTCCAAGTCTAAACTGTGTATCCAGATTCCTCTTTATCACCTCTTAGGTAGCTGACATTTGAAATCTAACACATCCAACATGCCACAACTCAACTCATGGTCCCAGGGTGTTCTTTCTCTGCTCCTGTCTCTTTCCCCCATACTTTGCTGAGATAATTCCCACTCTTCTTTTAGATCTCAGTTCAGTCATCACTTCCTCAAGAAGACCTTCTTGACCTCTCTAACTAGGTCAGATCTTTATATTTTACTCTCTTGGTACCACGTGCCTTGCCTTTATAGCATTTTTTTGCAGCTGGAATTTTTCTCCCTCGTTAGAGAGTGAGCACAGTTGTCTTGTTTTGACTCACGATCACATTTCTAGCACTTAGCCAGGTGCCTGTTGCCTGGCCAGTACTCAGTGTACAGTAATTATTTGTTAAATGGGTGAAGAATTGCAGCGTGATCTGTTGTAGGGTGCTTCTGTTATTGTAGCTCAGATATGTAGGATCCTAGAGTTATAAAGTGGCCCTAGTGCCTGCTACTATGAGAAATGCCCCTTTTCTTACAAGTTTCCTATCTAGTAACCTTCCAGGCTTTAAGAAAGGATATTTAATTATGCTCAGCCATCAGGTCAACAAAGTGCTTTATAAAACAAGCAAATTCAGACCAGCACCACCCTACTCTTTAATTTTAGAAATTGATACAAAGGGATCAGTGAATTACCTGCCAAAGGGTATTTAGAAAATGAATTCTTTGTTTCTTGTTCCATGTGTTTTTTCCTTATGATTTATTTTAATATCTTTCTAGCACTCTGATCTACAAATTTGGAAGAACTGAAGAGCTATGGACCTGAGATCACTTCTTAAATCACATTTTCCTTTTGTTATATTCTATTTGTAGATAAGTTTTTATCTCTCAGTATAATTTACACATTGCCAAATGGAATAGATTGTACTTTAAGTGTTTCATTTCTTTACACTTTTATGCTCTGAGTTTTGAAATAGTTTTATGAAATTTCTGTCCTTTTTTTCATTGACTCGATTGTTGATATGTACATATTATAAGATTATATACACGGGGTGACGACTATCCGTTTTTCATTCCTGAAGACTTAAAGCTGGGCCTGTTCGCTGAGCCAGGGTTGCATCATCATGTCATTTTAGGGTTAACTATTTTGTCTCAGTATCTCTGATTTCTGAAAACGTGCAAAAAATACAGCTCCATGTATCTGAAATAAGCACTGAGCCATTAAAAAGGGTATTTCAGCAAGTTGTAATTTATTTTGGCTTAAAAATGAGATTTTTTTTAAAGGAAAAATGTTTGTTCTTATGTATTATAAAGAAGTGGACTTTTATATGAAGATTTTTTACATGGCTGAAGGACTAGTTTGAAAGCCTCTTTTAAAAACAGTTCCTCTAATATGACTTTATTTGAGAGGGGATAATACATGATCAGATAAACTCAGTTTTGTATGGTTAATGTAAAAAGAGTGTAAGGCTGCTCAGCAACATGCTTCTTGTAAAGCAGCTGAAATGACCTATCTACCAGGGTTCTCTTTTGACAGCTTACTGTTGTCTGACATTACAAAATTCCATGTCAAGCAAGTTTGAGACAACTGCAGTTTAAAAGCATGAAACATATAACAAAAAAGTGGAATAATTAGTTTCAAGATGAAGCACTTCTTCCCACAGGGAGTTGTTATGACCTAGTGAAAAATTAGGCATTCCAGCCACTTAGTTACTGACTGCAAGTCTCTTTTCGCTCTAGCTCTCAAGCTTTGGGTGAACTCTTCCTGCAAAATATGCCTTTAACCTGAAAGTTCATACTCCAGTCAGAAGCTTTTTTGCTGAGTTTGAAACACTGTATTTGCACTGTGTGTTCCTAGGAGAAACGTCAGAGGGAGATGTGGGTCTTTATTGCTACTTTGCTTTCCTTTGTTATGCAGGCTCGTGTTGTACTTTTTCCTCCAGAGCGATTTGATGAAGCCTCTTGTTCTAAGACAGAATACTATCAGTGGTATTATATGCAGCTTCTAACTGGAGCCTTATTTTGCTTAACTTCTCTCCTCTCTGAGAGAATTTGCCGCGCACAGAGTATGAAGCAGTTGTGGAATGCTGTGCCTTTGTCTAGACACCATCTTGTGTAATTACTTCTTTCTGTGTCTTCGTCGTTTCCCTCAAAATGTCAGTAAACTTTGTCTCGCCTCCAACAAATTGTAAGACTGATTACTTGTTTCCACTCTCTTGTAACCTGTTGCAGTAAATGTTACTTCTCAACCATTCTAATATTATTAAATCTGTTGGAGAAAATGAGCCATAAAAATTGGTTTGCTGTTCATTTTTTAATTATTCAAGGGAACCTGGTCAAAGAAGCAGTTTATCTTTATAAAAGAAGGAGAAATATATTATACTCAGATTTGTAAAATGCTAGTATGAAGGCTACTGAAAGGCATCCCGGGAGACCGACCGAAAATAGTGACTTTTTTCTATTCTTGACTCTGCCATGAATTTGATTTTTAATTGTTAGCAAATCCACTTAATTTCTCTCTGCTTCCTTATTGTAGAAAAAGGAGACAATGTCAGTATCTACTCTTAGAGATAATGTCAGTTAGAAAAGATAGAGTCCTTCATAATAATTTAAAAATATGTGTAATTCCCTTAATATAAGGATCTCCCTGTTACACAGGTTCAATGGCTGTTGAATCCGAGTCTTTTGATGTTGTTTGTTAGACCAATATTACCAGAGCATTTTGTTTTATTAATTCTACTCTTTCTAAGATCCTCATTGTGTTCCTTGTGTTGTTACCACTGAAGAAAAAATACAGAGGCTAAATTTTTCCACCATATACATTTTTGACATGTAGCAACATAACGAAGTAGCAAAATTGAAGACTGCAAGAATTGATGCTATCAAACCACGTAGCGCTGGCTGCTTGAGCAAGAAGCCCACGAGTGTGACTGTGATTCGTTGAACTCAGCTTCCCTACATTTTTCCATCATGGGAGGATTTTCAATCATAATGTCAACTCAGGAGCATTTTTTTTTCATTGCTCCATATTAGATTTCATTACTTCATATCAAATAATCTCTGCCTATCTTAGACGTTTATGCCAGTTTTGCCTATACTCTCCTGTCATCGCACTCTGATTTTGATTCTGTTTAAAATTTATCAAAGAATAGGGCTGCTTTTTAGACATTTTAATTTCAAGTTACAACCTGTTAAATCCTAAGGGAGAAACATGGGATGCTAATTTTATTCTGCTCTGAACAATTAGTCACGTTTTGTTGTTAACAGCCTGTGCTGGTGTTTCAGAGCAGTCTCTTCACTGTATCATCTGTTCAGACAGGAGAGATTGAAGCAGAAGCTGCTTGATAGAGAAGTTGAGTTACTTTGTCGATTGTTTTTCTTATTTCTTTGATTGAAAACAAAAGAATAACCTGAAGTGATGGATGGGTTCAGTGCTTTTCTGAAGAATTACTGAGGAAAATCAGGATATGCTTATTTAATCTTAGAGTAGTTCTTTACCTTGAGGAAATTGTAACACAGTTTTTGCTTTTACAACCCACCCCCATCTTCCTAAAAATATTCGGTATCATATTTCCATTTTATTAAAAACAAGCTAATTTATATTTCCAGCTTGGTTCTTTGATATGTGAAGACAGTGTTTACTTTTCTTATCCTCCCTTCCCCTCAATTTCATTATGACCAAGCCCGAAATGTTTTCTCCACCTCTTTTCCCTTGCCCACTTTCTAAGTGTAATCAGTTCTCGTGGTTCACAATAGGTAGTTTCTATAAAGTCTCTCCAACACTGAATTAGCAAAAACTGAATCAGTTTCTCCTGTGGGAAAGACAGGGTTAGGCCACATTTTCCTCAACCATCAATACATAACCTTGCTTCGGTGTTTCTGTTTAAAAACATCATGTATAATATGGTTGTAAAACAGCACTGTAGCTGGTGCCTGAAGAGAGCTTCTGTGTAACGCCTGTTCTCTGTCAGGCCCATCACAGCCTTCCAGCGCTTAGGAACACTGGACAGCACTTCAGCTCTGCAATTGGGGCCATTTTACACAGCGAAATCACCGGCAAAACTCAAAAATGTGAAAAACATGGCACTAAATAGACCATGTAAAGGACACTTTTTTCAGTATGAAAACTGAATCAAGAAGGTGAAATGTCGCTTTGTCCCAGCTCTGATGGGATGGTGCCGGTCAGGTGACTCAAATTCTTAGCCACTCCACACATTTCCACAAACAACTGGAAAGTACCCTGAGTGTTGATTTGGGAGTTAGAGATAAATATTATTTTTTTTTCCTGCAAAGTTTATTATTTTTTTTTTAAAGATTGGCACCTGAGCTAACATCTGTTGCCAATCTTCTTTTTTTTCCCTTCTTCTTCTCCCCAAAGCCCCCCAGTACATAGTTGTACATTCTAGTCGTAGGTCCCTCTGGTTGTGCTATGTGGGATGCCGTCTTAGCATGGCTTGATGAGCAGTGCTGGGTCCACACCCAGGATCCAAACCAGGGAAACCCTGGACCACTGAAGCAGAGCTCGAACTTAACCCCTTAGCCACCGGGCTGGCCCTCAGATAAATATTTTAGCAAGTAGGTAAACTTTCAAATAATGAAGATCGACTGTAGCTAAAGAGCTACTACTGACCTTATTTTCCTTCCATCATTTCTTTCCTCATTCAGTACTCTACTGCCAGCTAAGACTTACCGTTTTAGGGCCCTGTTTCATAATGTCATTTTTCTGTTCAACACTGATAGCTAACATTTATTCAGACCTTTCTTTGTCCCTGTATTGTCTCATTTCATTCTCACAGTTTGGAGGTAGGAACTTTTATCTGGAGCGGTTAAGTAATTTGCTGACCGAAGGGATCAGGGCACAGGCCCTTTCTCCTTGAGTGTAAAGCCCTTTTCTTCTCTCCAGCATTTCCCAGGCTGCTGCAGAACACTGGTATTCCTGTAGGAAAAAGTGCGCCGTGGCCAGAGAAGCTTGCGAAACCCTGGGCTGAACTAGATTAAAACACTTTTTTTCTGTAAAGTGTTTCCTTAGAGCATTTTGTAAATTGTGCCTTGGATGGTTTTAAGAGGGCAGTGTCAATTGCATGATATTTTCCATAGCCGAGATTTGGAAATTGATCTCCTAGAACACTGAGAAATAAAATTTGGGGAAACTGCTGTTATGGTGGCTTGAGAAGACTGGAAAGCAGGAAATTAATACAAGGAGAGTTGTGAATGCTGCTGGCCTTGGGAAAAGCCAATGGCCAGCTTGACGTGGAGAATAAAAATGGTGAGGATGAGATAGGAGGAAGAGTATTTCCAGTTGCATTGTTAGTAGGGATTTCTGGTTTTGGAGTTGGGATTCTTGGGGGACTATGCATTTTTGTGTAGGTGGCTTTACTTTTCCCTAATCCTGGCACTGCCACTTGTTAGCTCTGTGCCCCGAGGCTGTTTGCCTGTCTGTAAGTGTTGTTTGAGAATTAACATATGGAAATACCTTAGTACAGTGCCTGGAAACAGTGAGTGAGCAATAAATGCGGGCCCTTCTGATCTTTCCTGGATGGGATGTTTTCTTCCTCATTCGATGGCTTTTTTAGCCTTTTGTCACAAGGTGGCGTGCCACCTTAAAAATAAGAGAGACTGGGGGCTGGCCCCGTGGCCGAGTGGTTAAGTTCGCGCGCTCTGCTGCAGGCGGCCCAGTGTCTCGTTGGTTCGAATCCTGGGCGCAGACATGGCACTGCTCATCAGACCACGCTGAGGCAGCGTCCCACATGCCACAGCTAGAAGAACCCACAACGAAGAATACACAACTATGTACCGGGGGCTTTGGGGAGAAAAAGGAAAAAATAAAATCTTAAAAAAAAAAAAAAAAAAAAAAAAATAAGAGAGACTGGAGCCAAATTTGGTTTTTGTTTTGTTTCGAGCCTGCCAGTGCTTATATTTTTGTGGCAGTTTTAATCAGCTCAAGTCATTTTACATAGGGCTTTCAGGTGATAATATATGTCTCTTCAATTCTTTTAGTTGTAGAAAATGGGATATTTTAAATTTCTACAAGTGTGGCAGGGCAGGCCTTCCAGACCCTTGTGGGTTTTGCTGGTGCAGAGAGCACCAGACCATGGTTTGGGAGCAACTTGATTTCTCCCCATCCCAGAGGCCTTGACTGAAAACCAGAACTCTCAGAAAACGGCGTAAACAGGGCTTATTTCCAACTGTTCTGTTACAGGGGCCAGAAGGTGAGTCAGGATGTAAAGTGTATCTACCTCCCACTATCAAAGTTGTGAATTTAGAGACTGATTAACTTTTTATTTTGAAATAACTTCAGACTCACAGGAAAGTTATAAAAATAGTTCAGAGAATTCCTGTATAACCTTCACATTCCCCAAATGTTAACATTTTACCGCATTTACTTTAGTCTATTTTTTCCTCAGGTGTTTGACCACATGCTGCAGACGCAATGCCTCTTTACCCTTAAATACTTCTGTGTGTATTTCCCCAAATCACCACTGCCATATGACACCCAAAGCAGGAAATTAACCCTGATCCAGGACTCAGCACTTCACTCAAATTTTGCAGTTGCCCTCCTAACGTGCTTATTATAGGAAAGAAAGGTATGCTTTTTTCTGTTCCAGAATCCAGTCTGTGATCACACATTGCATTTAGCTGTCACGTCCCTTTAGTGGCTCTTAACTCTGGAACAATTCTTCATCCTCTGTCTTCTCTCATGACTAGGTATATTTTTGAAGAATGCCCCTCCATTCGGGCTTGTCTGATGCTACCTCACGATTAAGTTCAGGTTCTGCCTTTTTGGCAGGAATACCACAGAAGCGATGTTTGTTCTGTTTTCAGTCCACCATATCAGCAAGCAGTTAGCCCTCACAGGGTTGGTGGTTTTAACTTTGCTCACCCGCTCAGGGTGGTGTCCGCCCGGTTTCTCCACTGTAAAGGAGCTGTTGCTCTCCTTTGTAATTACTAAAGCACTTTGTGGGGAAAGAGACTGGTTAATTTAACAAGTTGGACAAAGTCATTCTAGTTTTTACCAACAGCATTATATGGAGTTGAACTGAAGTGGCCCCGTGACATGACAGGAGGGACATAGAATTTGTTACACAACAAATTATAGTCTTTACCTTACCTGTGGAAGTGCTGCTCCTCTGCTGGAAGGAAAACCCCGATGCAGAGGAGAGGGCGGAGGATTTACCCTCATCCCGAAATCTGCATGTTTTCAGGCCCTTTCATCCCAGCTGCTCTTGGGCCCAAGAATTGTGCTTTCATCTTACATGAAATTTTTGATATTTTGTTATAAAAGAGAATGTTCTCATAGAAAATGGCTGGAAAATATAGACTAGAAAGAAGAAATTCACATTACCACCTAAAGTTTACTAGTGGCATTTTGGTGTATCGTAAGTTTTAATCTGATTTTACAGGTTACCATGGAAATCTCACCATTCATTTTGACAGTTTTTGTAAGGAAATTCTAAGTCTCAAAGGAACCAAATGTGTTTTTGGAACTTCAGTGGCTTATAAATCAGGATTACTAGCAGTGGCTGTGTATATTTGTGTCTTGTGTGTGTAAATGGCACACAAATGTATGCATGGCCCTGACTACTGTTACTCTGTACATCTTTTAGTAGTGACATGGGGCTGGCCACTTGGGAAGTGTTTGGGGGACACTGGAGGTGTGCACAGTTGTACTGAGGTTCACAGTAACGTTTCAGGAAGGAAATACAGTAGTCCCCCTTTCCTTGGTTTCCCTTCCCACCGTTTCAATTCCCTGTGGTCAACCAGGGTCCAAAAGCATCAATGGAAAATTCCAGAAGTAAACAATTCTTAAGTTTTAAATCATGTGCTCTTCTGAGTGGTGTGATGAAATCTCGAGCTGTCCCGCTCCATCCCACCCCAGATGTGAATCATCCCTTTGTCCTGTGTATTCACACTGTACATGTGACTTTCTCTTAGTCACTCAGTAGCCATCTCAGTTATCAGATCGACTGTGGTGTCACAGTGCCTGTGTACAAGTAGCCCTACTTTACTTGATAATGGCTCCAACGCGCAAGAGCAGTGATGCCAGCAACGCGGATCTGCCAGAGAAGCCTTAAAGTGCTTTCCTTAAGTGAAAAGGTGAAAATTCTTAACTTAATAAGGAAAGAAAAAGAAATCATATGCTGAGGTAGCTAAGATCTACAGTAACTTTTATTACAGAGTATTATTATAATTGTTCTATTTTATTATTATTGTTAATCTCTTACTGTGCCTAATTTATAAATTAAACTTTATCATAGGTATGTATGTATAGGAAAAAATGGTGTATATTGTGTTTGGTACTATCTGTGGTTTCAGGCATCCACTGGGGGTCTTAGAACATATCTCCCCAGGATAAGGGGGGACTACTGTAGTCATGAAACATATTGATGTAATTGATTAATTGAATTTTATGCCAAGCCCTTTATCAGCCTCTTCACAAGGACCTCAGGGTCCTTCCTGGGCTCATCGGCTCTTTAACTCTCTCTTATGCTTTCAACAACAAAAAGTAGACTTCTACCCGCAGAGAATATGTCAAATAGTTCTAGTCATCTGAATACAAATATGAAACAAGTCCAATTCATATTCTTTATAGTTATTTATACCATATTTAATTACAAGGAAAAATAGTTAATATCTTTTGAAAGTAATTTTACATTTTAACTAGGGGTAGGTGTGTAAAGAAACCCTGGGGGTCTGCCTCCCTCTCCTTTTTTTAACAGGGGCTCAGAGGAGCCACTCCTGCCTGTATTTCTACACGGGGGTGAAATTTTCGGCAGCATCCTCAGGCTCCCTAAAGTGCTGGTGAGTTACGCTGACCAGCCCTCCCCTGAGCAACAGGCTGCTCCAAGAGCCCAGGTCCCTAGTGTCCCCTCTGACCAGTTTCCACACCCTCCCAGTGCAGGCAGCGTCTCCCTTCACCACACACTGGAAGCAAGGAGGAGGAGATCTCTGACTATATTCCCATCAGGGAGTTCTTGCTTCCTAAGGGGGCTGGTGAGCAGCACCGAAGAGCAGGGAAGACTACATTAGGTGAAATGCCTGGGTGGATTCTCACTCTCACCAAACAGGAAGAACGGTTTCGCATGTTCTCATCTGAAATACCGGCCGTTTGGTATACGGCCAATTTATTTTGGAGGGTCCTGGGGCACCTCAAAGAGAGATGTCATTTTTCAGTAGCCGGAAGGAGCATTCTAGTGATTCTGCAGACTTACTTAAACACTGTGGACAGGGGTAAGTAATTGTAAATGAAATAAAAGTCACAAAAGTGGATGCTCCAGGCACCAGCTAGGAATTGAGCTGTCCCCCACTTGAGCAATTCCTGGGTGTGGGGGAAGCAGTGATTTCTCTAGTTATGGTACATCAGCTGGTGTCCTACAGATACAGAGAATGTCTCCTTTCTCTGCCCATACCCTGCCTCCAGCTCTTGCACTGGGGCCTCCCCTCACCACTCCCATGCCCTCAGCTCCTCACCCTGTTGGCCTCAGCACCATCCAGTATCACCACCCAGAGCTTCCTCTCAGGGCACTGCTGTTCACTTTTCAATCTGCCCAGCTGAGCACTGCAGAACCCCCAGGGGGCGCTAGTCCTAGTGCAGTCATAGGAGATGTGTACGTTTAAAGAGAAAATTTGTGGCACTTGAAAGCAAAGCATCTTGAAAGATGGATGCCATTATCTACTTCACACAAAGGGCCCTTATAGGCTAGCAGTGGCCTTGATCTGACTAATCCATCATCTCTGGGTGACCTATTCAAGGTCTAGGGCCCACTTTCATCCCTTTATCTGCATACTCCTAACCTCTGAACCAGGCTTCCCTAGTCCATAGTCCATGACGTGCTCTACAGGATACAAGCAAGAATTAAAGACCTCCTCCCATGTAATATATGACCCCTGAATTACATCATCTCAGTGTCAAATGGGGTCTTGCAGGAACCGTCTGGAACTGTAAAAACCTAAGTAACAGGAGCAGGTGTGTTTTCTCCCATCCAATGAGCACTTCATTGTATAAATCAGGGGTCAGCAAACTCTCTTCTATAAAGGACCAGGCAGTAAATATTTTAGACTCTAGGCATAAAATCTCTGCCACAACTACGCAGTTCTGCCTTGGAGTGCAAAAGCAGCATTGACAATACCGAAATGAATGAGCATCACTGGGTTCCAATAAAACTTTATTTATGGACACAAATTTAAATTTCATATGCTTTTCATGTGTGATGAACTGTTCTTCTTTTGATTCTTTTTCAACCATTTAAAGATGTAAAAACTATTCTTAGCTCACAGGCCATATAAAAACAGGGAGCAGGCTGCATTTGGCGTGTGGTTGTAGTTGCCCTGTTATAACTGACTTCTAAGATTGCTTCCAACTCAAGCATTTCATGATTATGTACTTAGCTTGACCAGAAATTAAGTCCTAAGTTAGTATAAGTATTAATCCCATTGAATAGGCATTTATTTTACAGAGTAGAACTGGGTGTTTCTTTTTGTAAAACACTATAAAAAAAGGAGTGTCTTGGGGCGAGCCTGGTGGCATAGTGGTTAAGTTAGTGTGCTCTGCTTCCATGGCCCAGGGTTCGCAGGTTCAGATCCCAGGTGTGGACTTACACACCGCTCATCCAGCCATGCTGTGGAGGCATCCCACATACAAAATTTAGGAGGATTGGCACACATGTTAGCTCAGCCACAGTCTTCCTCACTGAAAAGGAAAAAAACAAGGAGTATCTCATTCAAAAAATTCCTGTCCTTTTTGTTTGATAGGCCAGCCCCACACCTACTTGGGATGTTTACTGAGTTAGGATGGTGAAGACGACCCTGCAGAAGGGCAGCACGTTGGGACTGTTGGTGAACTCAGTATGGGGTTAGTGTCTGCCTGTCCCCTGCAAGGCAGTCACCTGGGAGAGCCTGGCCCTGGAGAGGCACCTGGAAACAGTGCTGGGCCCAGGCTTGAGTTCTGAGTCTGTCACTAACTTAAGCCACTGCCTTCAACTAAGAACGGCCTTTCTAGGCCTGAACCTCAGTGACCCCCCTGCCCCAGGACACCAGCCCAATTCCACCATGAACCCAGATCAGCCTTAACAGAATCTGGTCCCCACGGGCAGCCTGCTTGCCCCTGACAGGCTGTAACCCCCTTTTCGGCAGGGCAGCACAGATGAGCTTATTTTCTAACAGAATTGACCTGTCCCCCTTCCTGCTGGGCTCAAACCCTTAACCTGTCCTCTTTCTGCTGTACATACGTCCTCCTCTCCTCACAGAGCCGCATCCCATGGCCCAGCGGAGGCGCCTCTTCCATCTTCAATTCCCTAAATGATCTGAGGTAGGTCTTCACAATTTCCACCTACGAACCCTTCCTCCAAACCTGTCCCAACTCAACTTGCACCTAAGAGATAAAGTAGACGTCTCACAGGAGGACTTGTCTGGGCTCAGGGCTGCGGGTGGCTGTCCTTTTTTCTCTGCCACCCTGCATGGCAGGGGACAATGCTTGGCTAGAAAGTCAGCCCAAGAGGCCGGCCCAGTGGCGCAGCAGTTAAGTGTGCACATTCCACTTTGGCGGCCTGGGGTTCGCTGGTTTGGATCCCGGGTGCAGACATGGCACTGCTTGGCAAGCCATGCTGTGGGAGGCGTCCCACATAGAAAGTAGAGGAAGAGGGGCACGGATGTTAGCTCAGGGTGAGTCTTCCCCAGCAAAAAAATAAAATGCCCAAGAGCCAATCCCTCACCAGCAGCACAGAGCTCCAATGAGAGAGAGAAGGTGGGTCCATCAACCAGCACTAGAAGCTTCTTATACCTACTGTCAGTGTCTCCCCTTCTCATTTTCAAGGTTAGGCTGCCAGTAGGGGCTTCTTTCTAAAGCAGACCCTACAGCAACTGTGTCACATTGTGTGTGTGTGTGTGTGTGTGGGCGGGGGTGGGGTGGGGTGGGTGAAGCTACACATCCATTTCCTTAATGCAAAGAGTCATAAATAGGGTTTTAATCCATACCTTTTAAACAAAAGAGCCTGTCAATACCTGCACACTTAGAAGACTCGCATGCCCAGTGGATATCATCACTACTGTGCATTAGCTGGTTCTCTTTACTACCCACAAGCCCCTGCCTTGCTCAACACGTGATTCATCGCATAGAAATGAAATGCTAATGCAGCTTCTGAAAATCCCCTTTATACTTTTTTGAGGAACCAAGTGACATGTAGAAAGTTCTTGCTGAATGACCATGAGGCCTCAGAAGTTCTACGGGTGTTATTTAAGAAAACAAAAGCTTTAGCTGCAGTAACTCTAAAAAGTTGAAACTTTGGAGAAAATAAGCCAAAATAAAGAAGGTAAAGTGGAAAGGAAAAACCTCACCTAGACTTGTAAAAAGCCAATTACATAGTCTTTTATTTCTAGCTTGAAAAAAAACACTTAAATTACAAGGAAAATATTTACAGGATTCATCACGTTTTAAGCTGGGAGACTGGATGTGGGAGGGTGCTCAGTGTCCCTTGCTGGGACAGGCTGGGACAGATTAGGTGACCTGCCCGAGGGTCCACAGCTCACTCGTCAGAGTCAAGAAGAGGACTCGGTCTCCGGACTGCCTGGCCCAACCGACAATGAACAAAATATCACAGGTGTGCCAGAGCCATTTTGCTAACAAATAATTACATGCTTGTTTAGTGTTTAAGAGAAATCTTAATTATTCTGAGAGATCTCTGTAGAATCATCCTAGCGACGTGTATGATTGAGAAAATTCTTAAAGAAAAACAAATAAGCTTGTCTCCCCGATGAGACCCACTGCTTCTCCCCAGGCGCCACCGGCCTTTCTGGGACAGTGACATGGAGTAGTGGGCTCCGTAAAGTCCTGACAGGGACATCAGCAGCTTCAGGAGCTCACTCCTCTTCCTGCAGGCCGGTGGAGCAGGCCAATGCTTTGCTTCAAAGTGCTTTGGAGAACATCTTCTTACTCCTTCTCTGGAAACACAACGACAGACACAGAGTCCCAGGCATCTTCCGTTGGGGAGCTGTCCTTGTCCAAGGCGTCTAAGATAGGCTGAGCCGGGTCCTTTAAATACTGGAAAAGGTTGAAAACGAACATCGTAACTAGTTTATCAGTTCAAAATACCAGACCTTTTACCTAAGTTTCAGTTGGCACAATCATATTTTATACAAGTGTAACTTCCTCTTCTGTTCACCAACGAAACAACTTCTGAAACTTGAACACCTCTTCGCCCCCATCTCATGAATAACTTGGACACAAATCCAAGGGCCAGCGAGCTAACACTCTGAAGGTGTGAAAGGGCACAACTCAGGAAAAGTAAGCTCTGATTGCTGCCCTGGCTGCAGGCCTGTGGATTATTAATCCTAAAATGTCTCTCAAATTCTGACTTTTCGGTGAAGGAGGAAACAGGCCCTCTTGTTCACCTACAATGGGGGAAAAGAGGGAAAGCTCACGAGCATTTTTCTCAGCCACTCCACCCACTGGTTGTTTCTCCTTCACACAACACCCAAGAAGGTGAGAATCCGGGCTTGCAGGACACTGATCGCGGCAGTCCTGGGGGTATGGGAAAGCGGAGGTCCTCACTATAAAGTGATATTCCACAGCGCCTAACCATCCGTCTCCCCCTGGCCTCTGCTTTCGGCTTGGCCCTCAGTTCACCACGTTACCAAGAATCTACCGCCTAGCTCTTGGAAATGCTGAAAGATACTGCGATACAGTAAGCTCAGAGCTGACTGATTAAAAGAGGAACAACGATGAATCACGTGCACTTGTGAAACCTCAAAAATATACATGAAACAGGATTCAGTATGCTCATGTAACTTCAGCGACTTTTGATATGTATTTTTCACACTTTCCTAGGAAAGGGAACCAAAAGACCGTATGTTTTAGATACAGCCCCCAAAGGAATAACTAGTAGTCAGTTCATTTACTAGGGTCCAGCTGGCGGTTCTACTGTGTGAGAGAGATTATTAACACAAGTAAAATTCTGAGACCGTTGAAAGCTGTTATTTTGTGACAATATTAACCCAGGAAGGCTTTGGCTTTTTTTTGTTTGTTTTTTTTTTGTGGTAAGAACACTTTAAAATGAGTTTTACCCTCTTAAAAAATTATTCAGTGCACAATACAGAATTGCTAACTATAGGCAAGAGGTTGCACAGCAGATCTCTAGAACTTACTCATCTTGTGTAACTGAAACTTTCTACCCGTTGAACAGCAATGCCCGTTTCCCCCTCCTGTGGTCCCTGGGAACCACCATTCTACTCTCTGCTTCTATGAATCTGGCCATTTTAGATGCCCCATCTAAGTGGAATCATGCAGGATCTGTATGGAGCTTCTAGTCGAGAATTTGACATGTAATTTGTATAATGTCTTTGTACTTTAAATACCTCATAAGAGATGAAGGAAAACAGATGACTTTAACCCTTTCTAGAGGCCCCACTCTGTCTTCACAGACTAGATAGAACAGAATAAAGATTCTGTTTTCACTACCTTCACCCCGATTTTCCTGGAGAATAATAAGCCTCCAGAAGCAAATACTTTTAAACTTTCTTCTATCAGCTAGCTTCTGATCCTAAGAATGTCCTGACTATGTCCTCAGAGGGCCCAGCTGCCTCACCGGGCCTCAGGGGACTGGGGCTGTGTAGGAACACAAGACCCACTCCACTTGTCTTTCTCAAGCCTTTTAAAATACTAGTAACATCCCCTGAGCGCCTGGTGTGCAAGGTCTTGTGCTTCCGGCTCTGTGCACTTACTCTACTAGGGTCCTCCTAAGTGCACCCTGTCAACCCAGAGCTCCTGCTCTTGACGGCTGTCTCCACAGCCTTACCATCCTCCAGCCAGGCTTCCTTGGGGGCATTCTCCCAAAAGCACAGGACCAATATGCTGCCTGGTGGGAGGGACCTACCGCAGCCCATCCCTTGGCCAGGCCAGGCCACCATTTTTGCCAACCTCTTGCCATTTAAAAAATATTTTTAAAAATTCTGGTAAAATACACATAATATAAAATTTAGCATCTTAACCGTTTTTAAAGGTGCAGTTCAGTAATGTACAGTGTATTTGCATTGTCATGCAATCATCACCACCATCCATCTCCAAAACTTTTTTCGTTTTGCAAAATTGAAACTCCCTACCCATTAAATGCTAACTCCCCATTTCCTCCTCCCCCCAGACCCTGGCAACCACCATTCTCCACTGTGTCTCAATGAACTGAACTACTCTAAGCACCTTCTACAGATGGGATCCTGTAGTATTTGTCTTTTTGTGATGAGTTTATTTCACTTATCATAATGTGTCAGGGTTCATCCATGTTGTAGCATGGGTCAGAATTTCCTTCCTTTTTAAGGCTAATATGCCCTTGTATGTGTAGACCACATTTTATTTATCCATTCTCCATCCCTGGACACTTGGGTTGCTTCTGCCTTTTGGCTATTGTGAATAATGCTGCTGAACATGGGTGTACAAACAACCCTGTACCTCTGTGAACTCAAATCTCTGTCTCCATGGCTTTATCCACTGCTGTACTCTTAGGTGTTACTAGGGGACTATGGAGTGTGGACATATCACTCATTTATTTATTTATTATTATTTTATTATTATTATTATTTTTTTTTGAGGACGATTAGCCCTGAGCTAACATCTGCTGCCAATCCTCCTCTTTTTTGCTGAGGAAGACTGGCCCTGAGCTAACATCCATGCCCATCTTCCTCTACTTTTTATGTGGGACGCCTGCCACAGCATGGCTTGACAAGTGGTGCCATGTCGGCACCCGGGATCCAAACTCGTGAACCGCGGGCCACCAAAGCGGAACGTGCGAACTTAACCGCTGCGACACCAGCTGGCCCCAATTATTATTTTTTTAAAGATTGGCACCTGAGCTAACAACTGCTGCCAATCTATTTTTTCTTTCTGCTTTTTCTCCCCAGTGCATAGTTGTATATTTTAGCTGTGGGTCCTTCTAGTTGTGACACGTGGGGTGCCACCTCAACGTGGCCTAATGAGTGGTGCCATGTCCACGCTCAGGACCTGAACCAGTGAAACCCTGGGCCGCCTGCAGCGGAGCGTGCGAACTTAACCACTCGGCCCCGGGGCCGGCCCCACGTCACTCACTTAGACCTGTGCACACATACCTCTTCTATTTGTACTGGGATGCTTGGCGGAGACTGAAACCAGTATTTAACCAGGCCTCTGTATTTCAGGACCAGGAAGAGACAGGCCCCTGCCATCACCGACAGCAACAGAAAGGTTCCAATGGCGATGAGAATCACTTGCTGAAGCTTGGTAGAGGCTAAAAAGATGACATGAAAGTGAGCAGGAGGACCATCCCACACATGATAGAAACATCGGGTAATTTTTCATGCACCACTGCGTAGTGTTCATGTCCTGGTAAGATGGACAGATGCTGCCCCTCCTCACCCAGCCCCATAGGCTTAAATTAATAGCTAGTGAAGGCAATGCAAAAATAAGGCAAGGGTTAGCTGTCTGGCGGCTCTTGCTTCCAGAGATCTCAGCACGAGCTCCTCAGACCCACAGTTAAGTGCTCTCTTCTCGCCCCCTTCTCTCTGCATCTCCCCACTCCCACCTCCCTTCACCTAATAAGCGACCCCTGATTTCACTATTTTAGGAGTATTCTTTTCCCAGCTCAGAAAGGACATAAGAAGGCGTGTGTTACCTACCATCTGCCATCGTTTCGTAGCAAGATATGTTGCTTAAATGCCCGGGTCTAGAGATGTTTAGCATTGTCCAAAGTAGTTGTGCCTTGACTTGTAAACAGTATACCGTTAAGGGTTTTAAATCACTCAGCACAATGGAGTTGGTCATGAAAGGCCCTGCAACCTGGGTAAAAAACACCAACACCACAGAGGTGAATCACCCGAGTAGACACGGTCAAGCCACTTCCATCCTCTCAAAGGTTTCCTCAAATTCACAGTGAAACACAACCACCAATAAAGAAGAAGATTCTGTTCTTAAAGAGCCAATAGCTTACGCTGGACAGATGCTATACATGAGAACTGGTGAGGAGTGTGAAGAAAGATGCTGATGGCTTCAGGGCTGTTGTTCTGGCTGGGAGGCCTCGGAGGGCCCGTCACAACCACGGAGGGACCAAAACTGGAATTTAGCAAATCTCAATTTTCCCTTTTAAAATGAACATTTGCTATTTCATGGTTAATCTTATCTAGATACTTCACGTTAGTCAACAAACAGAGAAAAAAATAATTCTAGGAAATAATGTTCCTTTAGTTCCCAGCTTGCTTCTAGTTTTAACTGAAATGTGTGGATTCCTCTCATAGTTTTGGTTAAAATGATCTTAGCAATTTATGTAATCGGCAAACAGCTGGGTCCCAAATTCTTAGAGGATTCTGTCTCTTCTCCAAGTCCTTGTGCTGCCCTCACTCAGGCCTTGTCACCTCCACACCTGGGTCACTCCAGTTAATGGCTGGGGTGACCAGATGTTGTCACTGAAACCAGTATTTCAGGCATCTGTATTTCAGGACCAGGAAAAGACGGGCCCCTGCCAAATGGGCCCCTGCCAATGACAAAGTTGTCACCGTTCCGCAAGGAAATGAGAAAAAGATGGATCATATTATGGCAATATGGGATTTCTTCTAAAGGACTACTTTCTTATTTTGAGATACAGAAGAATATGCTATAGCCATTTGAAATGGTGGTATAACATGATCCGTAACATCAAAGATGAAGCTGCTAGGACAATGACTGAGAAAAAGGTTATTCAATAGTATATGGAACATAATCTTACTTTAAAAAATTTCAAATAATCATATTATTTATTAATAATAGGATTACAAATGATTTAAAATTTTTTTCCTTTTGTTTAATGGTGATGGACTGCCAGGGCCGGGGGACAAAAGTTTTTGCTCATGATGCCACATAAAGCAATTTTAAGGACAAAATTCCCTTGTGTTTATTTCAGCAGCCAGGGGGCATTTCTGAAATTGAGAATCACATGTTGCAGAGAAGAGCTAACATTCTGGCCTGAGACTGCTGTCCTTGGATAGGCCTGCTTGCAAGGCTGACCCACGGCCGGCACCTGGAAACCTGGATTTCAGGAGTGTTCCCTCCATTTCCTGCCTGATAAGGGTGGTTTATTGTACAAACAATGTGGTTTATGCTGAACACTGCTTTCCTTTTGGGAGTGTGGAATTTTGATATGTGCTGGGCAGAGGGTGCCCACATGACCTGCCCCCATAAAACCCCTGGGTGCTGAGTCTCTAATGAGCTTCCCTGGTGGACAATATTTCAGATGTGTTGTCACAGCTTGTTGTGAAGGAATTAAGTGTGTCCTGTGTGACTCTGTCAGGAGAGGAGTCTCGGAGGCTTGTGCCTTGATTCCTCCAGACTCGGCCCCATGGGCCTCTTCCCTTTGCAGATTTTGCTTTATGTCCTGTCTTTGCAATAAATCATAGCTGTGAGCTCAACTCTATACCAAGTCCTGTAAGACCTTTGAGCAAATCTAGGGGTTGGTCTTGGGGACCCCCAACACACAGCTGGAATGGAGATCATGCCAGTGGCTTTCAGAGTCATTTTAGCCCTAGAATCGTTTGTCCATGAAAGTCCAAAGTCAAGAAGCTCTGGGTGAAAAGGGCTTTGGGGTCTCCGCAGATTCCAACTTATAACTCAACTGTTTCATTTTACACCAGAGGAAACTGCAGCCTAGAATGGCTAAGTGACATTGAACTAGTTCCAAGTAGTGGAAACACGGTCCATGCACTTTTCATTAGGGCACACTGCTCAGGGAGGCTGGTTTCAACGTCCTGGAGGGGAGTCCTCAGCACTGCGCAGCCCGCCCAGCTCTAGGACACCAACGGCAATTCACCCTCTGGGGGCTGATTCGGTGGAGTGAAGCCATCCACTCCGTCATAAGCAACAAAAGTATGGCCAGGCCCCTGGTAGGAGCGCTGTAACATGGTGCATTCTGGACAAGAAACCAACTCAATGGTGGAGGAAAAATGTTGTCAGAGTGCCCATCCTTTCTCCTGCATTTCCAGCGCCACATCTGACGTCCAGGACGTATATAGCCCAGGATGTATATGGAAGAGGCAGTCGCCTCTCCCTTCCAGATTCTTCTAGGCTTTCTCTATTCCAGTTGAACAGCTCTTGACCTCCAATTTGGGGAAATGATTATGTCCTTCTTTACTACATGCTAAGAGTCTGTTCTTTGTGAGTTTTGCCTTCCCAGTGTTTTTAGATTCACCATAAAGAAACAAAGAGAAAGTGCAAATATAAACTATGTGGGAGAAAACCTGTGAGTCAGAGCACGGCCCCTGGGGCCAGATGTCTGTCTCTGCTTTGCTAGCTGCCAGCCGCTGACTTGGGGCAAGCTACTTCACCACCTAATCTCCCTCTCTGTGAAAGAGGTTGTTATAAAGATGAATTGAGATGTATCTAAAAGGCCTGGCCCAGTGCCACACACAAAAGAAAGCTCTCGATAAACATAAGCTCTTATCACTATTATAAAAATTATAATAATGTTGAAATTAAGAAATCATGAAGTTTACGTAGATAGTAAAACCTTATTAAATGTGGCCTAGATAATCAGGCCTGGAGATGATTAAAGGCCGTGATTTTTTTCTTGGGCTACCCAGGTACCTGTGTCAATGGTATTCCTGCCACAGTCCCTCGGGTAGCCTGCGTTCTGACAGAGCCAACCCCTGGCTGTTCTCCATGTGCTGAGCCCTCTCAAACCCCCTGGTCCTGCTCCCTAGAAGGCTCTCCTTCCACTAGACTTTTCACCTGTTCACATAAGCCTTCTCTGCAAACTGTTCAAACCAGAGAAATGTATATAGTTGACCCCTGCAGACTGCAGTGGTGGATTCCTTGTAGAAACAGGCCCACTGAACCTCCCCAAACTCCAGTGGGGGCAAAGGCACCATGAGCACCGGCCAAGTCTGGACCCCCAAGAACGGGGCGGGGTGGTGTCAGAGGCCCTCTGCTGGGCCTGGTGGAAGGGAGGTCTCAGCACAGTGAGGAGAACACAGGCCTTGAAAAGGAGGACGAACCCAGCTAAGTCTCAGCATGAAGGCCACACGGGGACCCCCTGTTCCCCCCGCCTGTTTTAAAGTTTACTTTCTTTTGCTGTATCAGAATCTCCGAAGAAAAGAAAATCAAAACAAAGCAGCAAAATGCTCTTGCCTTTTGGATTCCTGCCTTTTCCTTTTCCCAGTAATGGACGTAATACTGAAAAGCGACCGTGGAATCATAGATGTCAAAGGGAGGGGACAACTTGATGATAAGGGAGCCTTCTCCTGGGGTCACCCAAATGTTTTCTGGAGGCCCGACGGTAACTGGAATAGAATTACAAAAACAAAAAAGGTTATCAATATATGTACATACACACACACGTTGTATATGTAGAGATACACAACATGTATGTTGTATATACACAAATTATTTGCATACAATACATTAATATATAATTCTCTCTCTCTATATATATATATATACTGTGTACACATACACACACACACATATACTTATGTATGCAATGAGTTTACATTCAGGCACACAAGACTACCAGAGACTGCCCCAGGCACACGATTTACTTGGACGGCTAGGGGGCAGGAAGCCGGGTGGGGCCACAGTGCAGCACCAGGGGCTTCTTGCCTTCAGGGGAACGAGGGGTCCTCACAGCAGTCCACCTAGCGGCCCAGAGACCAACCCTGCCCACCTCACAAGTCAGCTTGGGTAACTGGCAGGAACAGGAGCCTCCCGGCTTAAAAGCCACCAGAACTTCTCATAACGCCGCCACAGGACCAGTTTCCAGAGTCCCCACGAGGAACACAGCCAGTTCTAAGAACCACTGCACTCGGCAAAGCCCTGAGACGTGGCTTCCTACCACGTATTTAAGATTGTCCCAGGTGAGGTGCCGTTCACCAGTCAGGGGTCATTTTGACCATGTGCCATGCTGCCTAGTAACAGAGTTGACATACCACCTTTATCAGGTTTCCAGAGAAACAGAGCTGGGAGGTTACCCAAAGGTCAAATTTTTATATAGAGGGGGAAGAGATTTTGTTAGCCCTCACCTACAATTTCTATATCAATGAACAAAAGTGGTATTTACAAACCTGTCAATATATTTGTCTCCTAGCTTATTGTAATACTGTGTTTAAAAATATAATAGCTCCAGCAATTCCACTCCTGGGTATTCGTCCAAAGAAAATGAAAACACCAACTCGAAAAGGTATCTGCATGCCCATGTTCACTGTAGCATTATTTATAATAGCCAAGACATGGAAGCAACCTAAGTGTCCCCTGATGGATGAATGGATAAAGAAAATGTGGTGTGTATACACACACACGGAATATTATTCAGCCATTAAAAAGAAGGAAATCTCTTCCATTTGCAGCAACATGTCATAGATACGGAGAACAGATTGGTGGTTGCCAGAGGCGGGGGGTGGGTGAAATGGGTGAAGGGGGTCAAAAGGTACAAACTTCCAGTTCTAAGATAATAAGTCCTGGGGATGTCATGCACAGCATGGTGACTAGAGTTAATAATACTGTATTGTATATTTGAAACTCGGTAAGAGGTAGGTCTTAAAGATTTTCATTACAAGAAAAAAAATTGTAACTATGTGAGGTGATGATATTAACGAGACTTACTGTGGTGATCATTTTGCTACATGCAAATATCAAGTCTTTATGTTGTACGCTTGAAACTAGTATAATGTATGTAATTACATCTCAATTTAAAAAAAGAAAAAATATAATAACTGCAAAATATTACCATCGTAAGTCTGTGTGTCAAGGCTTTTCATATAATTTGCAGGGTAGCCAAGGACTATGACTCATGATGTCCTATAAATGAAAGGTCGTGGCATTTATCAAGCGAGCATTTAAACTGTGTAATTAACGGCAGGAACTCAGATCAAAGTGCAGCCTGGGTCCTACAGGTTCTGAGAGGCCTGTATCTGTACGTTTTACACCCACAGGCGCTCAGATCACTGGGAACAGTTATGTGTTCACGATGGTGGGCCTGGATTTCTCTTACGTGTGCACACTGTCCCCTAGGCTCTCCCCGGTTGGCGAGGGTTAGGCATATGGTCTGGCCACCTTTCACTCTGTGCAGAAGTAACTGGTCCCCACAGGGTTTGCACCTGTGCCTCTATCTCATTTGTTCTGATGGAGGAACTAGGCAAAAGATAGAGACAGGGCCAGGCCTGGCCCCCTGCCAGCCAGAGGGATGTTAGCAGATGGGCTGGGAGTGGCCAAAAGCTCTTTCATTGAACCTGCTCATGGACGCCGGCACAGGCATTCTCAAGCTTCCCTTTCAACAGCTAAGTGATGGAGCATGGGCAGGCACACCGACCTGCAGGGCCCAGCTGCCTGCTGTAGGTCCCTCACCTCGGCAGGACATATTCTCTAGACTCTTCCATGACTTAGACACGGGAGTGGGCGTGGGAGCATGGACACCAGCCAGGAATAGTCACCGCTGACAGGTCAGCACTGGAAGACCCGCCCTTCTGAGCAAAGTCCTAGGTCTGGAATCTGATACCAACCTGATAAGCCTGTTTCTCGAGAAGGCCTTCTCTCACTGCACTGAAGGAAGGCTCAGGGCAACTCGGGATGACTGTTGATGGCAGCTTCCACACACACAGTGATGACTACCAACCAGGCAACACGGACTCTACGTGCGTGTCCACACAGAGCCATGTAACCACCACAGAAGGTTATCCCCACTTCCCAGAGCGGGAATCTGAAGCCCAGAGTTGAAAATAACTTGGCCAGAGTGACAGCCAGTAAATGGAAGAGCTGGGATTTGAACTCAGGTTTATGTGAAGGCAAAGTCTGCCCTCCTCAGCCACATCTCCTCCCTCCACCCCGCAGCGCTTGGTAAGCCATCGTCATATTGGTTATTCATCCTAAATCCACCGCAAGTGGTGAGAGCAGAGAGGGGATTTGAGAACACCACTGCCTCCAACTTTACAAGTGAGGGGCGGAGGATGAGAACCCAGACAGCAACTAACCGAGAACACTGCTGCCCAGCTCAGGCTGGGAGGCCAGGGAGCAGCCACTGGCCGACACTGGACCAACACGTCCATGACACATCCCGCTTCGGTTACCATCTCTTGTCCCCTGGGTGCTAGCCGGTAACCACCATTACTCTTTTTAAACTAATTCCCACTTAGGTGACATTTTATGGCTCAAATGTGTGACGGTCCTCTACTCAAGGACAAATGACTTGTCCACAGTTGACAATCAGCTGGCAAGGACTCCACTGTCTGCTCTTTCCACCCTCACATCACCTAGCTCAAGCCATTGAAGTTTTTTTTTTTCTTAGCTTCTTATTACAGAAAATTTCAAACACACAGAAAGTAGAGAGAAGATCGTGACAGAAGCTCACGTACTCATCATCCAACTTTAAATCAACCGTCAGGTCACGGACAGTTTTGTTTCTTCTGTGCCCATCCTCCTTGCCCATGCCCCTCCCACTCTCTGAATTATTTTGAATCAATCTCAGACATCACATCATTTCACCAGTAAATACTTCAGTATGTATCTCTGAAAGATAGGACCCCTCCTTTTTAAAAAACATAAACAAAATCCCACTATAACACCTAAAATAAATTTAATAATTACTTAATATATTGGCAAATATCTAGATTTCCATACTTTGTCTTTGCATAACCTGTAGACACTGAAGAAACATGGGGCACAGCTGACCATATGACAAAGGAATCATTGAAGGAACAAATGTACAAACTAGTATGTGACGATTCTTATGCCCCTTTCCAATATCTGGGAGCACATCGGTTCATTCAATTATTCAACAAATATTTACTGAATATCTACCACGTGCCAGGCACCATTCAGGGCTGAACTAAATTCTTTGTTGAACATAAAAGAAACTGTGCCAGAAGAGGTAAGGGTGATCAGTGAAGCCAGTAGGCTGGCAACCCCTCCAGCACAGAGGTTGGTAAACTTTTTCAGCAAATTGCTAAAGTAAATTTAGGCTTTGCAGGCTAGACAGCCCATGTCGCAACTACTCAACTCTACTGTTAGAATGGACGCCTCCACAGACAATCCATTAAAAGATGGTGAAACTGCATTCCAATAAAACTTTATTTACAACAAGAGGTTGGTGGGCCGGATTTGGCCTGCAGGCTGTAGTTTGCCGACCGCTGGTCTAGCAAATCACACTTTCCTAGCACCAGCCTCCATGGCTAGTACTTGGGTTTAACCATCATACCCACCTGTGTGCTGGTTACTTAGGGTGAGAGGCAGGACCGAGGTGCATGGAGTCAACGCTGTTCAGTAAGGAAGAAAGTGAAGAAAAGCTGGAAAAGATAACGGAAGTTTCAGACCCAAGTTCTCTTACCATTCCGAAAGTGCTGGAACCAAGGTACCGTCACCCAGGCAGAAACGCGTCCTTCTAGCTCAGCTTGGACACGTAAAGAGACGTTGAAATGCATTGGGAAACCCTTTGAGATGTTGGTTTTGGTAAAGTTGCACTCCGTCGTGGTGATTTTCACACAGTTCACCCCTTCGGGGTTATTATTGACGTCGGACCACTGACTAGTGGTACTGGAAAGGAAAAAAGGATTCCACTCACAGAATGCTCTCTTCTATCATGTGTAAGTTCCCCCAGAGCTGACTTTTTAAAAGGAGCTTTATTGAGATATAATTCATATACCATACAATTCACCCATTTTAAGTATATGATTCTATCGCTTTCAGTGTATTCAGAGGGTTGTGCAGCCATCACTACCATCAATTTTAGAACATTTTCATCATCCCCCAAAGAAACCCTGTACCTATTAGCAGTCTCCCTCTCCATTTTCCCCCAGCTCCCAAGCCCTAGGCAGCCATTAGTCTACTTTCGGTCTCTATGGATTTGCCTATTCTGGACATTTCACATAAATGGGATCATAAACTATGTGGTCTTTCGTGACTGGCTCCTTTCACTTAGCGTGTTTCACTCAGCATGTTTTCAAGCATGATACATGCTGTAGCATCTATCAGTACTTCATCTCTCCTCATGGCTGAGTAATATCCCATTGTATGGACATACCACATTTTGTTTATTCATTTATCTATTGGTGGACATGTGGGTTGGTTTCACTTTTTGGCTATTGCAAATAATGCTAAGTCTATTCACATACAAGTTTTTGTGTGGACATACGTTTTCAATTCTCTGAGGTATATTTCTAGGAGTGGAATTGCTGGGTCATATGGCAACTGTATTTTTAACTGTTTTTCAAAGCAGCTGCACCATTTCACATTGCCACCCACAATATATGAGCGTTCCAATTTCTTCACACCCTCATCAACACTTGTTATTATGTCTTTTTTATTATAGCCATCCTAGTGAATGTGCTGTGGTCTATTGCTGTGGTTTTGATTGGCATTTCCCTGATGAATAATGATGGTGAGCATCTTTTCATGTGCTCATTGGCCATCTGCGTATCTTTGAAGAACTGTCTACTCAAATCCTTTGTCTATATTTTAACTGACTTATTTGTCTTTTAATTGCTAACTTGTAAGAGTTCTTTACATATTCGGGATATAAGTCTCTTATCACATATATACTTTGCAAATATTTTCTCCCATTCTGTCCTGCAACTGATTTTAATGTTTCAAACTCAGCCCCTGCAACCTATGTCTTAGGAACGATACTGTGTTCATACAAACCCCACTCGTGCTTCCTGCTAGCATGGTTTGATTTTACCCCACAGTTGCCCATTTAAAGAGAATTTGCCTCACCCATGTGAAAACCCTGCCAAATACAAAGCTACACACATCCTTGGAAGTGACAATGCACTTCTCAGAGTCCCAGTGCCACACCCCTGCATGAGACTTTAGTCCTCAGCTCTGACCTCTGTCCTTGCCTTGGGGGTCAGACTTGAGAAAAGCCAGGGAGGTGACTGCTAGAAGCCTCAGTGAAGGGCAGCAGGCAGTGTCCCCTCAAGGGACAGGCTATGCCCTGGACAGCAAGACTGGCCTGCAAAGCCAGGTCAGGGGGGACAGAAGAGATGAGGCTGGGGTCACTCCCCTGGCTTTCACACGTGCTTCTAAGTGTACCTCTGACCCCGACTGGAGACTTTCCTTCTGTTAAAGAGGATGGACAAGATGACAGCCACTTCAAGATGTGTGGCCAGGGCTTCCATAGAAAACGCCCGCCATATTCACATCCAAGCCCTGGGGGCACAGACCCTGATGGGGAGAGGCATCCCAAACCACAGGCACCCCCTTGCAGATTGGGACGTGTGCTTCAGAAGGGCTGCATGATTCTTTTTCGAGGTATACAGATACTTAGGTATTCCAACCTCCTCCCCACAGATCCCAGCTGTTGAACTTGGGCACAAGGTCCCCTACATTTCAAAGGCGCATTCCTTGATTCACCAGGGAATTGACCACCATGACCTCCTCCACTCTTCCAAACTTGCCTCTTTCCCAGAACTAATTTTAAAAACGTTTCTCAAAAAACGGGTTTAAAAAGGAACAAGCCATCCAAATTTAAATGACAGGTGAGACATGAAGGCTGGCAGTTTTGGGGGAAGGAAGAATAGGAAATGAAGCTTAGTTCTGGAATGCTGCCTCCCTCTCTATCTGCAGAGGGTAAAAATAAGGTGATGTTGGCCCCATTTAAAAGGGTAGTAAAAGGAGCACAGAATCAAGAGCATGACACCGCCCATCGCCAGACTCCCAGCCTCTCGCCTGGGGCTCTCTGCAATCTGTCTGAGTCTTACCCAGAAAGTCGGCCCAGCACCTCCTCGCAACATACCCATGACGGAATGCCACTGTTCTCAAAGTTATCTAATTCTGAAAGCAACCCTCATCATGAAGGGGAACAGAACACAGTGGTTAAACACTTGGACTCTGGAGCCGCATTACCTGGGTTCAAACCCCAGTTACTTCACTTCTCTGTTCCTCACACTCCTTATCCATAAAATGGGGAATAACCACAGCATCCGCCTCCCAGAGCTGCCGTGAAGGTTGAACCAGTGGATGCCAGGAAAGACCTGGGCCGGGGCCTGGTGCCTGGTAAGCACCACATAAATTATTCCTTCAACACCTCGGCAGCGATTTTATTGTGAGCCTCTTTTAGATCACTTCCAAAAATGGTAAGTAAGTTTGTCCCCTTTGACCCAGCAATTTCTCTTCTAGAAATCTTAGAAAACACTGAGAGATGATTTATATATGAGGACATTACTCATAACAGTCATAAACTGTCAACTACCTACACCCGTGAACGGGGGAAAAGTTAAATACATCACGTGTGATACATCATATAATAAAAGGTGCAATGAAAATGCTTACACAGAAATGATCATATGAAAAAATGCTCACGCTTAAATTACGTTAAGTTAAAAAGAAATGAAAAAACAAAGCAGGACCCGAAAGTGTAACCCTGGTTTTGTTTCATTTATATACACAGACCAGCACATTTTCAAATAAGTCCGTGCATGCAGAAAAACGCCTAGAGAGAAATACCCTAAAATGAGAATAGTAATTATTCTTAGACTGTAGAACACCAGGGTTGTTTTAATTTTATTCTTTCTACTTTTGGGGGTTTTCCAGATTTTTTATAAAGAACATGTATTGCTATTAAAATCAGGAAAAAAAAGAAATTAAGAAAAATGTTTTGAGAAGACTGGGCTGGGCAGGTCCTGGCCTGGCAGCAGACAGGCGGGGCCTCACTGAGGAAGGGCCTGCTGCCTGCCTGTGTGTTTTTTCAAGGAAAAGCAGAAATTGTTTTTTTAAGTGAACGCTCCAGATTTCTTAATGTTGACACTAATTAGAAAAATAAATAAATAAGGCGCCAGCCCAGTGGCGTCATGGTTAAGTTCATGCACTCTGCTTACGTGGCCCTGGGTTCACAGGTGTGGATCCCAGGCATGGACCTAGTACCACTTGTCAAGCCACACTGTGGCAGCATCCCACAAAAATAGAAGAAGACTGGCACAGATGTTAGCTCAGGGCCAATCTTCCTCAAGCAAAAAGAGGAGGATTGGCAACAATGTTAGCTCAGGGCCAATCTTCCTCACCAAAAAAGAAAACACTGTGAGCCAAACACAGATTGCAGGCCACACTATCTGCAACCCCTGATTTAAACTTTCAATTTTCCCACAAAGTGCGCTAAGTAATTTTAGCTTCGCTACTGTGACTCAAAAAAGAATCTCCTTCACACTTTAGAGAAACAGAACGGCAAGTGGTAAGTGCCAAGGACCTCAAAATTAAATTATTTAATGTATCTAAAACATCCCAAACATGTAAAAGTACCTAAAAAACAAGACAAAGCAAAGGCCCTCTTCCATCAACAAATCCGCAATTGGAAAAGAAAACAAAATTGGCCTCAGGTTCAGTTTTTAGTGACCCCTCAACTTTCCTGGACGTTGATCCTCACCCCAACGTTTGTTTGTTTCTTTCTTTTTTCCCTAATATTAGCCCTGAGCTAATGTCTGTTGCCAACTTCTTTTTTTTTCTCCCCAAAGCCCCCAAGTACATAGTTGTATATTCTAGTTGCAGATCCTTCTGGTTGTCCCGTGTGGGACGCCGCCGCAACATGGCCTGATGAGCAGTGCCAGGTCTGCACCCAGGATCTGAACCCGCGAAACCCTGGGCCTTCCAAAGAGGAGCACGCGAACTTAACCACTCTGCCATGGGACTGGCCCCCCAGCCTTTGTTTATTTTACCAAAACCAACCTCTAACCTGAAAAATATCTATGAAACGCTTTTTGAAAAAAAAACAAAAAGAAGCAAGTTAGTCTGTGATATGAAACTGTCAAAGGCTTTAACATTTTTTTCTAGTATTTAGAGGCACTCCGCCAACCCACAAATGTACTTCTCCGTTCAAGGCTAAGGAATGTAGTCAATAAATCAGTGGTGACCTCCCTTGACTGGAATCATTAGCTATAGGATACTATGTTTACGACGTTACGGGCATGTGACCTGTGTAGAGGCACAAAGATTCGCTCTTATGAGAGCACTTGCTTTGATGCCCTGCTGTTGCCATCTTGAAATTCTTAATAACTTTTGAACAAGGGGCCCCGGCATTTTCATTTGGCACTGGGCCCCACAAATTATGTAGCTGGTCCTCCAGGACTGGTCCATGTAATACAGATTATCATGATTGTAATTTAGAATTACTTGAGAAATAGATAAATGTGATTCAGAGATAACCCCCAAATTCTGTTTAGAATCTATTTTTATTAAGCAAATATTGTTACAATGGACATGTAAAGATGAAAAAGACCTCTGGAAACCCACTCCTCTAAGAAACTAACTGCCTGTAATTTTTCCAGATTCCCTCCCTGTTCTTGATTGCAGATACATTCCAAATTTTACACAGTTGCAACCGCTATCAGATGACACATAGTTATCCTTTTCCGTGGTTGCCTAATTGCTTAACCACAAGTTAACATGACACAATTTGCCTCTTTCCTGCTGCTGCACTTCACTTCAATGAATATCTGCATGAATACAAGTTTTGTTTTGTTTTCCTGATGGGTGGTTGCATTATCTGCTTAGGATAAAAGTAATATGGACATTTCTATGACCCCAAAAGTGGAGTAGAATGACTTCCCAGGAGGGCTGTGTGAACAGATCCTGATCCAGCACTGTATCCATCAACCACATCCTCTCAAGCACGGAGCATCACCATTTATTTCTTTAAATGTTTAATTAGTAATGTAAAAGACTTAGCCAATAATTTTTTTTTTTTTGAGGAAGATTAGCCCTGTGCTAACATCTGCTGCCAATCCTCCTCTTTTTTTGCTGAGGAAGACTGGCCCTGAGCTAACATCCATGCCCATCTTCCTCTATCTTATACGTGGGACGCCTACCACAGCATGGCGTGCCAAGTGGTGCCATGTCCGCACCCGGGATCCGAACCGGGGAACCCCGGGCCACCGAAGTGGAACGTGTGCACTTAACTGCTGCACCACTGGGCCGGCCCCTTAGCCAATAATTTTAACTTAGTCTTCGTGAACCTATTTAAGAAGATAAACAAGTAATAATTAAGCACTGGGTTTTGCCTTTCTTCCTCCTTTATGTGTTTGTACTGCAAATCAAGTGACAGCAAACAGTGAACACTCTGAAAAGGAGGTGAGAGAGAGAACGAGGGGCTAGAAGAATATGCAAAATGGAGAACCCGGGTAGAAGCTGAGAATTAATTGTAACTAAATGAACAAATTCCTTCTGAGGCCAAATTTGGCCTATCAGCTTACATAAACCAGATTTTTAAAGCTGAAGAAGACGAAGACTAAAAGCTACCTCCTGCCCTTTCAAGACAGGAAGCCCTCTTATATAACCTTCTCCTGAAACCAAGGAGAGAATACACTCGTGCCGAGCTAAGAGGTCATGTGGTTAGGCAGCTGGTTCTCCGACAGCCAGCGCCACTAAAGCCTTCGAATGAGTGGGAGGTTGTGAAATCTCTCTCCTTGGAGATTTTGAAAGTATGAGAGAAGCATCTGCTTCCCATGAATTTGCTTACAATCCTGCCAAGAGGCAGTGACGAGCAGCGGGCCCAGGGTTCCACAATGACTCCCCCACAGCTCCCAGGAAGGACAACGACAGAAACATCCGGCTTACTATTTAAACTGCACGTGGTAGACCACCGGCCCCGTGCCATTGCCAGGGGGCACCGGCTCCCAGCTCAGAAGCTGCTCAGCGTTGTAGAGGCGAATCTTCGGGTTTTGGGGAGCAGGCAGCTGGGAAAGAGAGTCTTGAAAGGGACAGAGAATAAGAGAAGAGGGGAAGAGGCAGGTGACAAAGGGGGAGTCAAAAGGAGAAAAACCGATTACAACAATGTTTCAATGCATACTACCCAACCATTCACATAACTCGCCTTTCGTGAAAGCGCAGAGATGTTATTACGTGTTCTCCCCGGCACATCCCCAGAGCCCACCTTTGACTGAAGATCGCACCATCGACACAGCCCATGGAGAAAGAGGGGATTGCGGCTTCCTTTCCACTGGATGGTCCAGTTCATATGAACAGCCCCCGGGTGCCAGAGTCTGGCCGGACTAGAAAGCCTGTTCCACTTTTAGTACGTGCGTGTGCCTGGAGTGTGGTGAAGACTCAACTGGTGGCCATGTGACAGGCATTAGGCCCAGCCTTAGTACCAAGGGACTGTTTGTAAACCTCACACACACATGCACGCACGCACGCACACACACCCCAAAGCAGGCGTGCAAAGTCCAAAGGCACACGAGAGGGTGAGACCTGTCTTCTGGGCTTCACCAGAGTTGCTGTGTTTCTCCAGGACCCCCAGCACCAAAATCACTGAGGTACTGGTTAAAATGCAGAGCCCCAGACCCCACCCCAGACCAGGAATCTGCATTTTCAACACGCTCCCCAGCTGATTATTATGCACATTAAAGTTTGAGAACTATAGACAACAAAAGAACACCCTCCCCCGAGAACCCCGACAAACATCAGAATCCCCCTCCCTGGGGAGACCTGAAAAACACAACCTGATCCCCGTCCACCCCAAGCAGATGCTTCATAGGACCGGGCTAGGGACTGACTGCAAGTGTGGAACCTTTTCTCCAGGAAGAAAGCACGATAATGATAAAACTTTCTCTGAGACTGAAAGATTAACGAGAAGGCGGAAAGAAAAGCTTGAAAAACATGCTGTCCCAGGATGCACAGCAGGAAATTCAAACCACACCTTCTCAGTCAACGCATCCAGTCTTGAAGAATGGTGCCTGGGTTGCCCTACCACCTGGACCACCAGCTCTTCTTCTGAAAGACAGATGCACTAGCAAAGCCTGTGGCCACTTGGTTGCTTACAAAATGCCATCATCTCCCCATCTACGAGCTGGGGTGGACCTGCATTCCAGATCTTTATTTGACCAGCTAACCAGCACTCCTCCCAATTCATACCTGGCCTCCTGAAAGCCAGGGCCGAAGGCAGACAGACAGACAGGCGCAGTGTGGCGGCCGGCCGCTCTCCTGGGAGGCCCAGCCCGCACACAGGCTGCTACGGCACAGCGGATCCCAAAACCGAGCTGAGAACTGAAGGCCTGCTTCTAGGGAGGCCATGGAGCGCCTTGGTTGGGGCTGGGCACCCATCAAAGAATCTTAGAGACCTCCTTTTACCGCCTGTATGAGTTTCTAGTTGATGCTGAATGAAATTACCACAAATTGAGCGGCTTAAAACCACTCAGATTTATGCTCTTACAGTTCTGGAAGTTTGAAATAGTTCTCACTGGGCGAAAGTCAAGGAGTTGGCAGGGCCGTGTTCCTTCTGGAGGCTCCAGGGGAGACTGTGTGTCCTCGCCTTTTCCAGCTTCTAGAAGCTGCTGACATTCTTTGGCTCGTGGCCCCTTCCTCCAGCAACGCTGGGCGGAGGTCTTCTTGTGCTGCCATCTCTCTGGTTCTGATTCTTCCGCCTCCCTCTTCCATCTGGAAGGACCCACGTGGTTACACCGAGCCCACACAGGCCAAAAGTCCAGGATAATCTCCCCAACTCAGGATCCTTAATTTACTCACTTCTGCAAAGTCCCTTTTGCCATGTAAGGTGACACAATGACAGGTGCCAGGGATTAGCACGTGGGCCTCTTTGGGGACCATCATTCTGCCTGCCACAGTGGCCACTTGGTTACTCACAGAATGCCAGCATCTGGCCATCTCTAGGGAGGAGCCAGTAGGAATTCCCTCTCCCCAGTCTCGACATGCAGCTAAGAAAGGAAGCCCCAAGGGGCCAGCGAGGAAGGACAGGCTTCCACCCCAACCGCCGTGTGGACCAGAAGAAACACTCCCCTGTAAAAGCTGGAGCCTACAGACTTTCACTTTCTTCGGCTTTCATCTTACTGAGGTGTGGGAGAGAGCACCGGCGGTTTTGATCTGATATTTAAGTTTCTTGGAATCCCCTCTCTCACCACATGCAGAGAAGAAAACAAGTCTTCGTACTGTGGATTCCACAGTGAAGTGCCACAGGCTGCCTACTTACTAACAACCGCCTTACACGGGTGCCCTCCGCACCTCTCGGAAGGCCGGGCCCCGAACGGCCTCACACCCTTTAGTCCGGCCCACATGGCCTCCCCTGCTCCTGAGAAATCTTTACTTCTCTCCATGGAGCTTTTCAGCCAAGTCCTGGGTTTACCCCACAGTGGTCAGGAGCCTGGATTCCAGGACTAGACCCCCAGGGTTCAAATCCACCCGCTCCTTGTGCGACCTTGGGCAAGTGGTTTAGCCCCTTTGTGCCTCGCTGTTTCATCTGTCTGAGGGGAATGACAACAGTACAGACATCAGAGGGCTGTTACGAGGAAGGAACGGGTTGATCTTTCCTGCAGTGCTGAGAACAGTGTGAGCACCGTGGGATCGCCGCCTCTGCTCGCTGCTGGCAGCTGTCCGACAGTTCCCCCCCAGACCCCAGCGTGGTGAGCTCCAGGAAGGCTGGCAGTGTCAGATCTGGGGGCGCCTTCACCCCCTGTGCCTAGAACAGTAAGCACTCAAGCTCTGGTGAATGAGCGGCCTGCAGCCCAGCAGTCTGCTCTTCTGCAGATGATGTCAGCACTTTGCTGCGTCCTCAGCTTGCATTTGTCTGCTCAAAACCCATGCAAAGCTCAGGCTCTCTTTTCCCTCCCCGGCTTTATGCGTGAGTCCCTCCTTTGTCTCTGGTCCCAGAGGCCAGCGCAGGAGTGGGTGGACAACTCTGGGCCATGGACTTAGCTGGTTGGCTCTGAACAGTCAATATACCTGGGCCATGGCACCTGCTGTCTACAGTGTTGACAAAGGCTTGGTGGGAAGAGAACAGGATTTATGGACAAAGGGCTTTAGCTGGAATCCTGCTCCCGCCATCTCTAACCACAGGATCCTGCCCAAACCCCACCCGGGCCTCAGTTTCGTCATGAATAACGAAAATGACACTATCCCTCTCGGACTTGCAGTGAGGGGCAAACGCAAGAGCATGAATGGAAGGTGAACCGACAGAGCTGCTGAAGTGTGATTTTTAAGACGTGACAACTTCAGGCTGTCCTCATTCCTCAGGAACGGCTGCTTCTGCAGGTGGCAAGCGGCAGCCAGTGACCCAGACCCCGCCTTCAGTGACCACCAGCAGGGTGCCCAGCCCTGTGCTGAGCACTGTATTCGACGGTCTGACCCAGTTGAAGGCAGAAGAGTGGCCCCCAAAGACGTCTGTGTCCTGTGCATATGTCAGCTTACATGGCAAAAGGGAATCAAGGTTGCAGACGAAATGTAGGTACCTCATCAGAAGACCTTAAAATAGGGAGATTATCCTGGGATGTTTGGGTGGACCCAATGTCATCACGAGGTTGTTTCTCTAGAAGCTGGAAAAGGCAAGGACATAATTCTCCTCCTAGAACCTAGAAAGGAATGCATCCGTACTGCTACCTTGATTTTAGCACAGTGAAATCTGCATCCGACTTCTGAGCTCCAGAACTGTAAGATAAGAAATTTGTGGTGTTTTGAGGCACTAAGCTGGTGGTGATTTACACAGCAACAACAGGAAACTACGACAGTCCCCAGTGGTAGACACCAGGGCTTCAACGACAACCCCAGCTCCTATAAAGATAAAAGTTCAGTCTCAAGTGGGGGGTACAAAGCCCCACTCTACCTTCCTTCTCCATGGTCTTTGGGGCAATGATGCATAACTATTAATGGTAAGAAGAGATAACCTACATATCAGCCATGCAAAGTGTGTCCTCTGCACCTCTCAACCACAGCTCCTTCTGTTCCGCCTTCCTGCCCCAACCCTCCACTTCTGATCCATCCTGGATCCAGATGTTTAAGATTTTATACATACTTAAGAATAGGCTACCTGGGTCTTAACGGCACAGTTTGATTAACATACATCACATATAAATAATAAAGTAAAGTACAATTAATATTAAAATTAATCATTTAATCTTGACAACTGAAGACCTTTCTGGATCTTTCCTTGAATGGGGCATTATGATGAACATCAGTGATGTTCATCCCCCTTCAGGTGAGAAGTCTAAAAAACATTGCCTGGGTCCTCAGTGATAACCAGGAAGTTGCTCTCTTCAATAAACACTGAACATCAGCTTATTTACCTGGACCATTTGTCTCTTCCTATGAAGGATGGTTTTGTTTCCTTGAGGATGATTGGGGCTATTACCTACTTCAAAAGAATGGTTGAGGAGATTAAGATGGATATGTATATATACGTACTTAGCACCTTGTCTGACCTAGCAGAGTGGCCCCATAAATGGGAGCTATTAGGATCATTGATAGAATTTGCCCCAAAGCACTCCAGCTATTTAGTGGTTTCAACTGTCGGGATTATGGACAACAGGAGTTACTTAATGTACATTCATTTGCAATGGTTTTTATTTTGCTGGGGATTTCCCGTCTTTCTCAGGGGTCTCTAAGCACTTTAGAAACTTTGGATGTTTAAGTCAGCAAATCATAGTAATAAAATTCTGTGGCACAAGTACAGATCTAATCCAAATTAAGCAGCAGCTATGACAATTACAAATAGAAGCATTAATTCTTCAACACTCAGGGAATTAAATTAAAGAGTCCATTGACTTGCCACACTTTAGTGCTGGCGATGAGTTTTCTACCTAAAGCACATGGCCACCACTTAAAGCATTGCTCCAAACTGGGTCTGGTCCGATATCTTACATATGTTATCTTTATACCAACTCTAAGTGGTAGATATTATAAATCTCCCTTTTAAAAATTCATTTCCAATACTCTCATTTTTTTTCTCTGATCATAAAAGCAATGTCATGATTATTGAAGGACACATGTAAATTATGGAAAAGTGTGGAAACTTTTCTACTGCCCATTTACTATGTACTCATCCTTAATATTTTCACTTTGTGTTTTTTTTTTATGATTAACATATTTTTGTGATTTTTTTTTTTTTGCAGGGAAAGACTCGCCCTGAGCTAACATCTGTTGCCAATCTTCTTCTTTTTCCCTCTCTTCTCCCCAAAGCCTCAGTGCATGGTTGTGTATCGTAGTTCTGAGTCCTTCTAGTTCTTCTGTGTGAGCTGCTGCCACAGCACGGCTACTGGGAGATGGATGGTGTGGTTCTGCAACCAGCGAAGGGAACCCGGCTGCTGAAGTGGGAGTGCCAAACTTTAACCACCAGGCCACCAGGGCTGGCTCATTCACTTTGTGTTTTGACTAACAAACAGCTTCTCTTTAAAATGTCCCAGTTAGTTTTCTAATTGTTTATTATGAAAAAATTTCAAATAGTCACAAAAATAAAGACTAGTATAACGTGGTGCTGCTTTTCAAAGCATCTATGGTGAAGGGCCAGTTCGTTTCCACTGAATCACACAGACCCAACTTCTATAGAATACAATAAAAGACAATTACTAGAAAGATGGACATGCCCTTGGGTGTTGCGGCCATGTTGAACTGCAGTTTCTAAACACTTCTGCAGTCTTTGGACTCATAGCAGACAAGTCACAAACAGTTGGCAGACCACCATTAGTCAGGAACAGCACTAGTATATAAAGTACCATCACTTCCCCATCACCGATCTCAGGCAATTACCAACATTTTGCCAATCCCCAAATCTCATTTGAAGGAAGCCTGGGGGGACCTGGAGGAGGCCCAGGGAGATCTTAAGGAGGCCCAGGGAGCGGATGGACATAGGCTGCTCAAGACCTGAAGCTGGGGAGGGGTAGAGTCAGGGTTCAAAGCCAGCTGTCTGACTCCCATGGGAAAACAGTTAACCATTTAGCCAGGAGCACATCCTCAGACGCAGGGCTCCCCTTACCAAGGAGCTATGGAATTTAAGAGCCTTTGCAAGGGATGCTGGTCAAGGAAACAAACCCAAACACCTTGAGACTTCAAATGGGAGGAAACTTCTAAATTCTTGAGACTAAGTGCTACCCAACCTATGATATCAGTCTCTCCGTGGGAAAGAAGCCAGCAAAACACAAACACATTTGCATACACAGAATGTTCTCCTACCTACACCACAGTCACTGATACTTTTTTTCTTTTCTTCTAGTCTCAATATTTGGCTCATAAGTATAGTCAGTTAGTATCAGAAGTAAAGAGGCTGAGAACCCATAAGGGGCTCTCCGGATGCAAGCAGAGCTGGGATCACAAATCTCGTTTAGCTAAACCCCTTCCACCAAACAACTGGGGGTGTGGATATTTCTGGGTCCTGCTCTGGGTGCTGCGCCCCCCCCCCCCCCCCCCCCATTGATCTGATCCTGGGGAACCGACCACCTGGATTTCACAACCACTATCAAACACAACCAGGCCACTGTGAGACAGTCACGGTCACACCTCCAGGGCGGAGGTCCCTGCCGGTGGCTGACCTCCGTGGCACGAAGCTGCAGGGTAGACAGGCCTGGGTCCCGTCTGCAGCTCAGGCCACTGGGGAGGACACGTCAGGCAGAGGCTAGATCAATCAGGCCGGGATGAACAATCTGTGGCCGGCAGAAGCACCCCTTTCCCGAGCCCTGGATTCGGTTTTCCCTTTGCTCGTTTTGGGAAATTCAAAGAAGTCGACCGCACTCAATTATAGGGTTCGGGGGCGCGGGGGCGGGAGAAGAGGAGCAGCAGTGTGTCCAGATTCATGCGGGGGCAGAATGAGCGTCTCCTTCCTGAGAAGAGTGACCCAGGGATCAGGAGGCCGGGAGGGGTGACATTCGTCCCGCGCCTCCTCCTGGCCGCCGGCTCCCGGCCCAGGGACTGCCTGGAATTCCCCACCGTCCACCCCGCACCCGCCTCGAGCTCCTCGCCAGACCCCCTCCACGCAGGCCCTCACGGATCCCACTGGCTAAGCACCCCCACATGCTGCAGGCACCCGCAGACCCCAGCCGCTGCGGACACCCCGTGTACCCCTAACCGATCGGGGCTCCCCGTGGATCCCCCACCCTCTCCGGGCTCCCAGGGGAACCCACCCGATCGGGGTACCCCTGCAGATCCTCAACCGATCGGGGCCCCTCGCGGACTCCCACCCGCGGCGACGACGCCCCCGTCGGCCTGGGGTGCCCAGGCCGGGCTTACCTGCCGGGGGCGCTGCAGCGCCGCAGCCGCCGAGCAGCAGCAGCAGCAGCAGCGGCGGTGGCGGCGGCCGCATGGCCCGGGGCTCTGGGCGCCGCAGGCTCGCTGGCGACTCCGGGCGCGGCCCGGCGCCGGCGCGGGGTCCGCCG
>NW_025802777.1:9653790-9654357 GCF_021613505.1 Equus quagga
CCCACCGGGGCCGGCGCTCCCGGGAACCGCGCCCCGGGGGCCCCGCGCTCCCCCGGCTCCTGCGCGCCCCCGGGCCGCCTCCCTGAGCGCGGAGCCGGCCGGCCGGGCCAGCACGGAGCAGGGGCGCCGAGGGAGCCCCGCAGACCGCCCCCCCCCCCGGGGCCTGCGACCCTTCTGGAAAGACCCCCGCGAAACCCAAGGCCCCGGGTGGGCCGCGCGCCCAGCCCCGAGGCCCCCACCCCAGGCCGACCCCTCCGCTCCCGCTGCTCCCGACCCCGGGGTCGCCCAATTCCAGGATCTTTCGCTTGAGTTTAAACTTTGGCTTTTTTAATAGCCTCTGAAGTACGTATTAAGCTTTTAGCCCCTCTTTGCAGACAGGTTCCTGGGGTGGAGTGGTCAGAAAGGCCTGGGTGGAGGAAGGAGTGGGGCTTGGGCACAGGGCGATGCGGAGGGAAGTAGAGAAACGGCCCCCATTTAATAATGGGGCGTGGGGTTGGCCGCGACACAGACTTCGAGGCGTAGGAGGAAGTCACCCCGGGAGCGGGGGCGGGGGGGGTGGGGGGGGGG
>NW_025802777.1:9654457-9682568 GCF_021613505.1 Equus quagga
GGGGGGGGGGGGGGGGGGGGGGGGGGGGGGGGGGGGTCGTGGGGGGGAGGGGCGCTGCTCTCCGAGCCGAACCTGCGCTGTTTCCAGTGTGATGCCCGAAGGAGGATCTGAGGCTGCTCGGTTCTGCCACGAGGAGCGGTAAACCCAACTCCGCGCGGAAAGAAGTGGGCAAAGACGGGAATGAGCGCGGGGAGAGCAAGAAGTGCAGAACAGGGTGATCAGGGAGCAGCTGGGAACCCGCGGGGGCGGGTTCGCGACAGAGTGTTTAGCAATTCAGAAGGTTACTCTGGGACTTCTTGCCTTCTATTTCCCTTTTATAGAATTGTTTGGAAATTGGCCACCATTGTAACAAATACGTGATGAACTCTCTAGCAGTTATTTGAATGATACTTGGAGTCAGTTTCTCAAGACATGGAGCCATGTGTATATGTTAAGAAAAAAGCAGGATATAAATCAGAATCTTTGCAAAAATGATGCATTGAAAATGACTGGAGGAAACATGCCAAAATACTCACATGAAATAGGTAGTGGGATTATGAATGGTAACAGTTTTCTTTTTTATACTTTTCTCTTTTTCCCCCCCGCAATGGGCATATTTTACTGCTATAATCAGGAAAAAAAAGCATCATGTTGAAGAAAGGACAACCGTGCGCCGGTCTCAGCGCAGCCAGGAGGGCTCCTGACCTCTCTCGAGGTGGAGTTTTCAGGGGCAGTGACAGTGAAGCCTGTGGTCTTTGAGGAGGATGGTGACACTCCTAGGGGGCTGCTTATTTCATCCCAGCTGGAGAACTGCTTGCAAAACTCCTCTCTGCTGAAACTTAGAGGGCTTGTTTTCCTTACAGAAGTCCTTGGCAGAGTGCTAAAAGGAGCATGCCCAGTTTGGGACTTGGGTGGGTATCCTGCTGTCCCACAATATCCCCAAAGCCGGTAACTGTCCCCCGACTGCAGAGCAGCTCACCATTGAAAAGCCAATTTTCAGGGGCTGGCATTGCCATTTTCCTGTTCCTTCCGACTGGAAGACTTATGAAGTCACGGATAGATGACGCTGACTTCCATCGAGATTCTCCATCTGAAAAGAACAGGAAGCCAGTCTAGTTGGTAGTTCTTGCGAAGGATGTCTATCATCCACTGCCCTCTGTCTGGTTCCATTTGCACCCCACGTATCATCATGCAACACCTCGATTATTGCATGTAACCTTGTGAGTCCCCTTCTGCAGCTTCCACCTTGGAGAATTATTGTGAAACTACTGAAAGCTTAAACCTCAGAGGCCCTCGCTTGCACAAGCCGTGGAAGGGGCAGCTGGCGCTGCGTTCACAGGGTCATATGCTTTTATGAAATCTGCAGAGTAAGAGATTTCACCCACGGTGATTAAGACCTCTGTCTCTTTCCTCTCCGACTTCTCCTTTAACATACTTCTCTTGGCGGGTGGTGTTGGGGTGGCTCTGGCGTTTTTGAGGCATGTCTTGACATCAACAACAAATTGCGAAGTTAAAAGAAACTTTTCTAAACTGTCAATAATAAGAAACATTTTGATAAATCATTCTAGAGGAAAGACTGAATTCACTTTCTATAGAGAATATTACAAAAGGTTGTGGTAAGTAGACGTACACATCACACAGTCAAAGATGTAGGTAAAAAAGTATTAGAGTCAGGCTGTTAGCTAATACAAATAGTATTTTATTTTTCAACAATTTGTAACTTCTTGTGATTTGTTTTCTCATTCTAGATAAATACGCCCTTTTGAACCTTGTTCTGTATTCTTCGTTATGTATTCTTTAACAAGGAGGGCTCCCCCATGTTATATAAACTTCAGCCTTAAAAACCCGAATCACCCCATCTCTTTCCATTAATTTGCTACCTTCCAACCAGTTGATCGTCCCTAGATATTTTCCTCATGCTGATAATCTAGAGGTGCTCCCCTCCCCTCCCTCAGGAGGGTGGATGACGGGCGGCAGAGAGAAACCAACATTGGTTGATGGCCAGTGGGGCTTCTACCTGTGTTATGCCACTCAGTCCGCACAGCTAGGGGGGTTATAACAGCCATTTCACAGATGAGGAGACCCAGGCCCAGAGAGTTAGGTGACTAGCCCCGTGGAGGCCCAGAGAGTTAGGTGACTAGCCCCGTGGTGGATTTGTACCGTGTCGATTTTACGAAGCCATAACTGCGTTTTCTAGCATTCCCCTCCTTGCATAGTTCTGGTTAGCATGGGCCCGGGAAGTAGGGTTTGGTACAAGATTTGAAAGGCAGCAGTGAAGGGGCAGCCATAGTGCTTTACTCTGGGGAGGCTGGGGCAGGACGTAGGGCCCTGCTGTGGTTCATAATGTCGTGGCTGATGTGCTGGCATGCTGGATGGCTGGGACCGCAGCCAGGCCGGAGGCTCCTCCAGCTCCTGCTGGATCCTCTGCTTCAGCTTCCCTGTCACGTGGGCCAGGTGTGCGTTTAGCTCTGTGACAAAGGGCGCCAGCTTTTCCTGCAGGACAGTCACGCTGTTGGAGGCCTGGAGATGATGCGAGACTGACGCGGTTCCAACTTGTTCCTGCATGTGCTGCCTCGCATCCACCTTCTCTTCCCGCCCTGAGAACTTTGGCCTCCAGTCCCAGACGGGAAAAACAGTCTCACGTAGACTGTGTAGCCAACCCCTGTGATTGCTTTAATGGCAAATTCCTCTCTCTCTCTCACACACGCACACATCACATGCTGGTTCTGCTTCTCCGATCCAAACCTGGCTGACCATACCCCCAAATCACACAGCAAACAAGTGCTGAGCTGGTCCCATCTGATTCCAAAGCCCCTTGCATCTCACACCAAACTTCTCATCCTGCCATTTCAGTTTTCCCTAATCAGGCCCGGCTCTACCTGCCCGATCATACTTTCTGTGGCGCCCCAACAAGACCTGCCATCCCACCAGGGAGTCTTTGAAGATGTCCTTTGAGAAGGTCACATATGTGTTGTGTTACTTCTCTCCCGACACTGTCCGCCACACTTGTGCGCCCCTCTTCTTTCTGTCGCCTCTCACCCTCTTCCCCCCTCCCCACACCCACAATCTAAATTCTAAACTCCCTGTCTTGCCTGAGCTTCCACTTCCGGAGAGCTTTGTTGCCTTCCCTGATTACTGTCTTCCACTCTTCGATGCCATCTTAGTCAGCGCTGATCTCTGATCTCAGCGACGCCCCCAAAGTGTAGGTGGGTGAGTGTTCCCCACAGAGTCAAACCCAGCAGCAAGAGCTGTGAACGCGGAGGAGGCCGGGAGCATTGGCTAGCGCGGCCTTGATTGGGTGTCCTCTGTTCCAAGAAATTCCAGCAGCAAGGTCAGAGAGATTAGCACGTAAGTAGAAGACAAATTCACCACAGGTCTCCAGTCACTGGGCCCCGTCTTCTCGCTCTGTCTGTCCCAGGCCAGTGTCCTCCTTTCATCTCCCTGCAGTTGTCTCATTTCTGCTTCCCCAGTGGGGCCACCATAAACCTCATTCCAAAGATACGTACTCTTTTCTCCTCTACTTCCTCCTATGAGGGACTTTTGTAAGAGTAACTGTTACAAAATGGGACCTTCTGCATTTCATTCCTCTGTCAAACAGGGAAGGGATAATATCCTGAAATTTGGCAGGGGGAAGAAAGAACAGGCAGAGGGGAAGACATTTTACTGGTCCTCTTAACCCCCTTAAAAAGAGACAGCATGCCTACATTTTAGGTAAATGGCAAAGCTTTAATATTTCTGACCCTGGTCAGTCCCCTGGAAAAGCCCCAGAATCCAGGGCCAGGCCTTCGGGAAGCTGCCCGTGCGAATGGGAAGGGACGGGCTTAAGATTTCTTCAGGCAGGATTTGTAATTCAGAGAAACTCAAACCGATCTCTGTTTTCTGGAAAGATTAAGATCATATCATCATCCTTCTGTGTTTGAATTTGTCATCTGAGGCCTGTAGGCTTCCAGGAGAAACCTAGCAGGTTGGAGGAGAATAAAGGAAGTTCAGTAACAGCCTCAGGCTAGGCGGGGCCAGGAGGCATCAGACAAGGCATCTGATGAATCATCAAAAGCCCCATCAGCAAACGAGGTGGGGGGGGGGAGTGGGCTATGCCCCACCCTCCGATAAGAATAGGTATCATTTATTGAGACCCCACCGTACGTCACCCCTCCATCCTCATAACAGACCTGTGAGGGAGGGGCAGTGGTTAATTGTCTTGTTTTCTGACCACTCAGCACCTCTTGAATACCCTTGGTATATATGTGGAATTTTCAGCCTTATGAGTACTGCCCTTTCCAGAAAACTCCAATTCCCAGCCTCCTTTGCAGCCACATTACTTAGCCTGTGCCAAGCCTCCTTCCACGATAAATCTTCTCTTGGCCAAAGTTATGAAAAATTTCACCTCCAAGAACCACTAGGAGATCGCCTCAGACCCCAATTCTTCAAGAATTTTCATGAGGGAAATCAGCCCCGTATAACCCAAAGAATTTTAAGTTACTCATCCTAAAAGTTACAAACACTTATTATTCTAACCCTCTTTGCAGACATATATACGAATATCCTTTCAAATATATTCTTTACCTTGTTTGTTGTGATTCCCTTTATTTTCAAAATATATATTTGAATCTTTTTTTCCAGACATGTTTTCTAATTTGATTACTATTGTTAGCGAGCGAGGGGCTTGCCCTGCTCTCCGAGATCTGAGTCAATTAATCACAATGAGGTAGAGACTGAGAGAGGAAGCTTTAATTTGATTAGCCGGCATAATCGGAAGATGGGTGACTAATGTCTCAAAAAACCCATCTTGAAGAATTACAGGATCTGAGGTAGTTATATAGGGGAAACGGGCAGTAAGGTAGGGGTTTAGAAATGTCGGCCTTCAGGCACGACAGACTCCAGGGGTCCCTCATTGTTCTTTTCTTCTGTCAGTGATGATAAATATCCTACAGGTGTTCCTTCTTCCTGGTGGCCTTCTTATCCCTTGGGAAAATTTGTAAGATTGTTAAGAACAAAGCTATGAGAGTCCCTCGGCAGGGGTATGTGCCCAGGATCAGAACCAGAAAATCATGAAAGCGTGTAGCAATTTATAATGATCGTGCGCTAGAAGGGTTATAACTAGGAAAGGGTCGTTCAGGGTAACAAGATGGCCTCACTTATGTTCACTTACACTATTATTCTTCCTGTCTGGAAAATGTATACCAGAACCTGTTGTCAAATGTATACCATGGGTTTGTTTACCTGGGAGAACAAGGGCCTTCCTTCCATGTGTGTGTATGCACACACGCGTGTGTACATGTCTTGGAGGAGTGTTATGGACTGAATGTCTTCCCCCCAAAGGAAATCTTGCAATGGTATTTGGAGGTGGGGCCTTGGGGAGGTAATTATGGTTAGATGAGGTCATGAGGGTGGGGCCCTCGTGATGGGATTAGTGGCGTTCCGCAAGCCAGGAAGAGAGCTTGCGCCATGCTGGCCACCTGCTCTCAGACTTCCAGCCCCGGAACTGCGAGAAAGTAAATTTGGGTTGTGTAAGCCACCTGGTCTATGGTATTTCATCATGGCAGCCAAGCTGACTAAGACCAGGAGTCTTGATCTCTGCCTACGCCAATGTGTAAAAAAGACTCGTAAAACAGAGGTGTTAGGAACCAAAGTGAAAACGTCACCTGGCTTCCACCTGATGGATGTTCCTCTCACTTCGTGGAGATCGTTTAGGGAACAGCGGTAGTCACATTTTGGAAAGTTTGGGCTTGAACCGCCACAACACAACCAACCTGTGGGAACTCAGTCCCGGGCAGTGCAGTTCCTGTTCCGCAGCCACTCAGAAGTCGCCAGTCAGCGTTTGTGGTGGCACAACCGCATTGCCACATTGAGGGGGTACAATTCCAGGCACAAGTAAAGAAACTTGATGTTTTAACTCACTCAGGAAGCCTGACTAGGGACAAACGAATGACTTCTCCGGGGCTCTGTGAATTGTTGAGACCACTCTGGGGGGCCTCCATTCCTTCCATCAGAGACTCCCAGTGATGGGGGGACCCAGGCTGGGGGCCCTCAGCTCAGAGATGGGTGATCCAGCAGCCCTCCTGTCAATGTGCCCTGTGGAGGCCTGCCTGGGCCCCCCTGTTCTTGGGGACTGTGTGAGTTTCCTCTGCTGCTGTAACAAATGACCACAAATTTAGTGGCTTAAACAAAAATGTATTATCTTACCGTTCTAGAAGTCAGAAGTCCAAAATGGGTTGGCAGGACTGTGTTCCTTCTTGAGACTCAGAGAGAATCCATTTCCTTGCCTTTCCCCACTTCTAGAGGCTGCCTGCATTCCTTAGCTCGTGGGCCCTTCCTCCATCTTCAAGCCAGCAGTGGAGTGTCTTCAACTCTCAGTCTCTCTCTGATCTCTGCTTCTGTCATTGCATCTCTTTTTCTTTTCCTTTTTTAAAACGTGAGATATAATTGACATATTATATTAGTTTCGGGTGTACAACATAATGATTCGATACTTGTATATACTGTGAAATGATCTCCACAATAAGTCTGGTTAGCATCCATCACCACACATAGTTACAATTTTTTTTCTTGTGATGAGAACTTTAGGATCTATTCTTTTAGCAACTTTCAAGTAAACGGTACAGTATTATTAACTCTAGTTGCCATGCTGTATGTTACATCCCCAGGACTTATTTATTTTATAATTGGAAATTTGGACCTTTGGACACCCTTCGCCCATTTCATCCACACCCACCCCCTGCCTCTGGCAGCCACCAGGCTCTTCTCTGTATTTATGAGCTCTTTTTGTTTTGTTTGTTTAGATTCCACATAGAAGTGAGATCATACGGTATTTGTCTTTCTGTGTCTTATTTCACTTAGCATAATTCCCTTGAGGTCCATCCATGTTGCAGCAAATGGTAAGATTTCCTTTTGACGGCTGAATAATATTCCATTGTATGTATATATACCACATTTTCTTTATCCATTCATCCATTCATGGAAGCACCTCCTTTTTTGACCCTCCTGCCACCCTCGTCCCTTATGGGGACCCTTATGCTTGCATTGGGCCCACCTAGATAATCCAGGATAATCTCCCCATCTTAAGAGCTTTATCTTCATCACATCTGCAAAGTCCTTTTCACCAAGCAAAGTAACATATTCACAGGTGTGGGGGGATTAGGACGTGGGCATCTTGGGAGCCATCATTCAGCCCTCCACAGGGGCTGCACAGGCTGACACCACACAGGTGGGGGCTGCTCTCCACACCTCTGCCTTGGGCTCTTGAAGCCCCTCAGTCTCGCACTGTCCGCTCAGCCGGCACACACACCTCCGAAGCCTGGTCTCCCTAGGCTGGCCACTACACTAACACACCTTCTCTCTCAAAAGCTGCAGGGTGTGGCCCTTCCAGGGCAACACTCCCTGGAGCTGGCCTTCATCCTCTTCTTGTTAAATTCAGTGCATTGTTAACTTGGCTGGTGCAAAAGCCTACCTTATGAAAGAGCAGACAGAAGAATGAACATTCCTTTTTGGAGCTTGGGGTTAGGGCAGGTGGGGCAGAAAGGATTTGCTGCTTTTCTTGAGTAATCTGTATAAATTCATTTGTGAACAAGGCTATGACTTTCTGGTTGCAAAAAGGCAGTAGCTGGGCCATGAGCTGGGCGGTGCTGGCTAGTCATCAGGTCTACTGGTGAGTGTGTTAGGGAAGACACAGGTCTGCCCCACTCGGTCTTTCTCCTGTGTGTCACTCTCACACTACTGCCACGTTCACAACACTTCTGACACCAAATGTGTGGGTGACAATGTCTGTGACAGCAGCTGGGTGTCCTACAATTTAGCTCAATTCTGGCAATATCTACCTGGAGATGGTGTCAGGTGCCACAGCTTAAGGGCTCAGTCCCACAAGGCCGCCCCCCACTGCAGATGCCAATCGTAAGTAGTAGGTCCCCAGGTTCCCCACAGTTTCTGTCCAACTGGACTACAAATCGGAGGGTCCCACGACCCCCTCCTCAGCTTCAATTCATTTGCTAGAGTGGCTCACAGAACTCAGGGAAACACATTTACCAGTTCATTGCAGGATATGATAACGGATACAGAGGAACATCTGGGTGAAGAGATATGTGGGGTGAGGTCTGGGAGGGTCCAGAGCACAGGAGCTTCTGTCCCCGTGGAGTTGGGGTGCATCACTCTCTTGGGACATGAATGTGTTCACCAACCCGGAAGCTCTCCGAACCCCACACTGTTGGGATTTTCATGGAGGCTTCCTCACGGAGGCATGATCCATCATTAACTCCATTTCCAACCCTTCTCCCTTCTCAAGAGGATGGGGGGCAGGGCTGAAAATTCCAAGCTTCTGATCACGGCTTGTTCTTTCTAGTGACCAGCCCCCATTGGGAGCCCACCCAGAGTCACCTCATTAGAATAAAAGACACTCCTATCACCCAGGAAGTTACAAGGGTTTCGGAAGCCCTGTGCCAGGAACCTGGGGCAGAGACCAAGACCTATTTTCTATTGCTTCACAGTAGGAAAGAGAGTTATCGGAAACAGCAGGTTTCTTCATTTACTTCCTCCTCTCCCAAACAATTCTTTCTGGGGACACATTCCCCTTGAAAAAGGCTCATGCCAGAGGAGAGACTTCCAGGAAAAGCTGGTGTGTGATGTGATAACCCCAACCACCTGAATCAACACTCTGGCTTAGCCTGGGCAGTACCTACGAAATACCAGCTGAATCCTACTATGCAATAATAAAAAAATTAATGCCATATCTCGTTCTCGAGAATTCTAAGGGAGCTGAGAATAAGAAATATACTATATGGCTGTTTGTACCATATGCATGTATTATTTTTTAATATAAAGATTCATATATAAAAAAGAATACGTGATACAAAATATTAGACAAAAAATTACAGGCCAAGGGCAAATAGATGAATCCAGGAAATTAAGACAGAGAGTGTGTCATGGTGGGGAGGCAGGGTGTCCACAGGTAAATCAAAAGGTCCTATGCATTTACTACAGTCAGCTTCCTGGTAACCAAAGTAAAAACCAGACTACTTACCGTCCAAAGGTGCCTAGTACCTGAGGTAAGAGTAGACTGTTTACAAGCCAGTGCATTTTGCTTCTAGTCTGACTTCTGCTCCAGACAATGGTTCCTTTTCCCTCTGTTGGGCCTTTCATCTGTGGGCTAACTTCAAATGGAGTGTTAATTGATTTGGAACTTCTAAACTTAAACAATGCAACCTTTCGTGACTGTTTTTTTCCTTGCTATAATAATAGTATTTTTTCATTGTGGTGAATCTATAAAATACAGAAAAATAATAAAGAAGAGAAAACAATTCCCCAATAATCTTACAACCCAGAAATGACCATAGATTACGTCTTGAAACGGCTAAATTTCTGAGCAGCAATAAAGTGGCAAGGAGGCAGCATGACTTCACCCTTTTTGAGAAGGTTGTAGAAACCACACTCAGGACGGGATAGAAAGGAATCTTTCGTTTCTCATATGCTTGAGTTTCATGACTGTGTAAAAATCAGGCTGCCTCTAGTTTCAGGGCGTCTGCAGACACAGTCTTGACTTTGCAAAGCCTAGAACATGACCTGGGCCAGGGAAAAAAGATGTCAGACGCTTCACCGTCACTCTTCAGCAGCGTTCAAGCATAAGCCTTCAGTTGCCTAACTCCTTCCGTGTAAGTCATGCAAAATCACGGGCATTGTGCAGCAGGCCATTATGTGGCCCTGATTCTCTATTTCGTGGCTGTTAAATGCTTTGTGAACTTCCCTTCTCTAGCAGAGTCTTTAATGTCAACATGAGCTTTCCTTTTTCCTTTGAAACCTCAAACACCATAGTTATGCAACTGACTGTGTGTCCACACAAAACAAATCAAAACAAACCAAACAAACTCATTTAGGTCCATTTATTGGTGAAGGCAAGAACAGAAAGAGTCCAGGGGTTGTGAAGCATGTTTAGAAGGCACAAGGTCATTTTCAATATGGTGTCCTCCCCTCCCTCCTTCCCTTGTTCCTTTCACAAATGTTTACTGAGCACCTGCTCCATGCTAGGCCCTGTTCTGAATGCAACAAACAAAGCTCTGAGCTTGTGGAACTTACATTTTAGTGGAGGTGACAGAGGACACCCAGGTCAATGAGTAAACGCAGCATCTCTCATCTTGGATGACAGTGGACGTGCTATGGAGAGGATGATGAGTCAGACTGAGTTCTCCTGGTGTCTGCAGTGGCAGATTCTGCAGGAGCCCCTTCTCTCTCCAATTCCAGTGCTAGCATTAGGTTCCGAGGTGGCTGGATCCTCCATGGGGGAGGTGGGGAACCCCTTGGCAGGAACTGAGGGGGCCCCTCAAGGGGCTGTCCCAGAAAAGCACCAATCCACATGGCTTTTCAGGGTCCCCAACTGGAGCTGTGGGAAATATTAGCTCCAGCACCTGGGAGGTGTTCCCTGAGTGGCAGTTTCTTCCTATTTGTCAAGGGGTCTTACCCTCAGCTCACAGTGCCACCACCTCCCTTGACTTGAGGGAGCCTCTAGCCCTGCCTTGGCCCTCCGAGGAGGCTCAGTGGGGAGGGGACCATTGCCTCCTGGCAATGTCCCAGTCAAATACCCAGGGACCCAGGTAAGCGGAAACACCTCCTCTCTCACTGCCCCAGGTGGCGCAGGAGGATCTACGCAACTGAAGCCTCGGAATCCACCTGGACCTTCTCAATCAAGACCGGGCGACACCCTCGTTTCCCAAATGGACATTACTAACTGCCGCATGTGAACAGTCCTAAAGAACTTTGATTTAAATGAAGGCAACACTAGTACAGAACACATTCTCCTAACACGGAAGTTTTGACCTACCCGAATACCGAAAGAGATGGACCCGCTTACTTTTTTATTTCTCCACAAATGTTTACTGAGCACTCCCCATGTGCCACACAGCGTCCTGGACGCCTGAGATACAGCCGAGACCAAAGCAGGGCAGCTAAACCTAAACTTGAACGCGCCCTCGGACTTCAACAATTGAATAATTATCTACGAGGGAAAAAGTGTCATTTAAACAGGAAGCCAGAGAGAAGACTAGCGGGTAAAATTGATTACTGATATACTCTGCACTTCCGGACCCAGATAAATCTTTTCATCAGCAGGAAAAGCGCATCTGCTAAAGCGGTGGGCTCCCCTACGCCTTGGCTTCACAATACTCGGAAACGGGGGCCGTTGAATCATTTTTGCTGCGTTGTCAATTCAACGCAGGCTCCAGGTCCAGCTTTCCAGGGCTCTAGGGCCGGACAAGGTCCAGGAAATGCGGGGAGGGCCGGCTGGCCTTGAACCTGCGATGAGCATAGCTCACATGCTCATCAACCCATTCCAAGGGGTGGGTCTGCTCTTCCCGGGCCCACTCCTCGTGTCCCTGGCGACCCAGACATCCACATCCGGGTTCTCCCCGTGCCCCCTGCCACTCAAGGGCCTGGCTCCACCCGCTGCACCTCCCGACCAGGGGGAAGGGAGGGTTTTTTGTTTCTCTGAGTCTCTCCTTTAACGTTCCTTCCCACCTCTGCACGACCACAGCAGTGCTAACGCCAGGGCAAACGCGCAACAGAAAAGACTGTTTCTATTCCATGAATTAAATCCGTCTTTAGCCCCATCGCTTTAGAAGCAGGTTCATCTTATTCCCAAAAATAAAAACCTTCTGCTCAAGCTCGCATTTAGAGATGCTTGTAATTGGTAGGCACAGGACCCCCACAGGTGACAAGGAAAAAGAACAAGAAAAGATGATAAAGCCGATTATGAGGGGAAGAAAGCACTAGCAAGTGAAATGTGTTTTGTTGTTACTTTTCAAAAGCTACAATAGAAGAGCTGTTGGTTGCCCATGAATTAGAGGTAAAATAAAATATTTTATGTTTGTAAAACACAGCAACTGTGATGGAACATGCTTCTCCTTTAGCAACCAATTGTCAGTGGAATCTTTTTATATAAAGTTTATATTTTGGACAATTTTAGATTCACAGAAAAAGTACAAAGTGCAGAGAGTTCTGTGTGTCCCCTACTGTTTCAGCTTCCCTGAGCCTAACGTCTTACATTACTAGGGTGCATTTGTCAAAACGCAGAAACCAATATTGGTCCTTTCATAGTAACTAAACCCCAAACTTCATTTGGATTTCACCGGATTTCACATTAATGTCCTTTTTCTGTTCCAGGACCCAATCCAGGCTGCCAGCTTACATTGCATTGGATTCTTTTTGAAATGGCAGATAGAGGGTTACAAAAAGGGTAGGACTAATTGTATATTATCCTGTTGGTACTATTGAAACCTTCTTTTGAGTTTCGTTTGCTTTTTAAAAATAGACCAAATCGAAAAGACAAACAGGGCCAGCCCTGGTGGCCTCGTGGTTAAGTTGGGCATGCTTCACTTTGGTGGCCTGGGTTTGGTTCCCAGGCGTGGACCTGCACCACTCGTCTGTCAGTGGCCATGCTCTGGCAGCAGCTCACATCCAAAAAGAGGAAGATTGGCAGCGGATGGTAGCTCAGGGCAAATCTTCCTCAGCAAAAAAAGACAAACAACTGGATTTGTCCCTTACAAGCTTGCTAAGGGAAGAAATTTTTACTTTCCTTATAATCTCAACATCCTTTATTTTAAAACTGTGTACAAGGACACTTTGGGGGTGACGGATATTCATTATTTTGATTGTAGTGATGTAAAAAGTCATCAATGTACATTTCAAATATGCACAGCATAAGGTATACCGACTATACCTCAATCAAGCTGGAAAAAAAGAAACAAGGAAAAAAATTCTATGTCACATTTAAGACCTGAAACAAAGAGTTGCAAAATGCTTAGTCTGATTGTTGAGGTGGCAGGTCAATGTGTACATTCCATGAGTCAAATTCTACCTTTTAGAGAGGCTCGGTGAGAGGGAACTTTAAAGATGCTCCACCCTTAACCTGGATTGGAAATCCTGGGGTTTCCTTCCTTGGAAATCAGACCAGGAACCACATATAAAAAAAGACCCCTGTTCAGTCCTGGACACTCTGACGCCCTCAGGCAGTTCCAAAGCCTGGGGAAACTCCAGTGTCACTTTAGGCTGGGAATGCCAATAACCCAGTGATGTCATATACAAACTGTGGCTCACCCTATCTGCGGGCCAAAGGTCACTGGGGCTGATAAGGACAGAAGACACGTCGGGAGGCCAGAGTTGGCTCTGCTGAAAGCTGGCTGTGTTGTGCTTCCGGCTGGTGTTGAAGGATTTTACAAACTGACTATCACAGAATAAAACAATTAGGTATGGAAAATACAGCACATATAATACAGTTCCACAACCCTAATCTAAACTCCAGAGAGCTCTGAAAATCATAAACTTTTTCTTCACTCACAACCCGAGTTAACAAGAAGCTGTATATAGTCTTTAATTATCCTATTACATGTGAAATAGTTACACATTTCCCTTGAAAACTGGGAGCTACAGTGGTCTGATTACAGGAGGCTGGCCCACACCCTGCGGGAGGTGCTACATAATGTTACCGGTACCGTATCACTTTTCTAAAACCCCAAATTGCAAAACGTTTCTGGCCCGAGCTTTCCAGGTAAGGGGCTGTGTGCCTGGGCTGACAACCAGTCCTGCCTATTGAACACCAGGACTTGGCATCTCGGGGAATCTTCTCAACCCACTTGTAGAGAAGAAATTTGTGTCTTCTTCTTAGCTGCAGGGGAACTGAGGCTCAGAGGCCCTGTGTTAGGGTCTGAATTGGACACAACAGAACCCACCCTGGCCAGTTCAAGCAGAAAACAAGAGTACGGAAGGATATTAAGTAGCAGAAGCCTCGGGTGAGCCAGAAAATAGGTGAGGATGCCCCAGGTCTGGGCCGAGAACCTGGCTGTTTTGGGGGCACATTCTTTCCCCACAACCTCACTAGCACCAAGGCATTAAAGTGGGTATTTTTTGCCCATGTTAAAAGCAACCCCCCACAAACTTGTTTGATTTGCGTCTTGAATGAGGTTGACCATCTTTCTTTTATTTTTGGTGATGAAGATTGGCCCTGAGCTAACATCAGGGCCAATCTTCCTCTGCTTTTTGTATGTGGGATGCCACCACAGCATGCTTTGATAAGTGGTGTAGGTCCACGCTCAGGATCCAAACCTGCAAACCCCAGGCTGCCAAGGCGGAGTGTGTGAACTTAACCACTATGCCACTAGGCTGGCCCCAAGATTGACCTTCTTTTGTTTAAGAACATTTGAATTTCCTTTTCTGTGAACTGTCTGATCATATCTTTTGCCCTTTATCGAGTAGGTTATTGCCCTTTTAAGATTGATTTGTATTAGTGATATTAGCCTTATTCAGTCATATGTATTGCCAATATGTCCCCCAGATTGTAGTTTGTCTTTTGAATTGGTTCGTGGTAATTTTTCCCATATACAAATTTACAGTGTGCATGCAGAGCAATGAAATATTAAACAACTGGAAATGAATGAGGCAGCACCAAATGTGGAGAGAGAAGTTGATCACTTGGCTGGAGCAAGTGAAAAATCTTAGGGGCGTGTATATCGTATGCTCCCATTTGTATTTTTAAAATATGGTTGTGCATGCTCCACATGTTCTCTAAGGACATACAAGAAAACAACAACAGTGTTTCAACGCATGGAGACACGTTGTTTTTATGTGTACACATAGTCTTTAAAAACACCAATGTTCTGCTCCGTCCCTCTCGGGATGTGAGTCATCTCCGTGCAGGGGATCCACGTTGTGTCTGATACCCAACCTTCAGTCACTTAGTCACTGACTTCATTATCAGATTGACTGTCGCGATATCACAGTGCTTGTGTTCAAGTAACCCTTATTTTACTTAATATTGGCCCCAAATGGCAAGAGTAGTGAGGCTAGCAATTCGGATCTGCCAAAGAGAGCGTAAAGTGCTTCCTCTAAGTGGGAAGGTGAAAGTTCTCGACTTGATATGGAAAGAAAAAAACTGTATGCTGGGTTGCTAAGATCTATGGTAACGTTTATTACAGTATATTGTTATAATTGTTCAATTTTGTTATTAGTTATGGTTGTTAATCTCTCACTGTGCCTAATATATCAATTAAACTTTATTATAGCTATGTATGTATAGCAAAAACATAGTGTACATAGGCTTCAGGACTACCCTGGCTTCAGGAGTCCCCTGGGGGTCTTTTTTTTTTTTTGAGGAAGATTAGCCCTGAGCTAACATCTGCTGCCAATCCTCCTCTTTTTGCTGAGGAAGAATGGCCCTGAGCTAACATCCATGCCCATCTTCCTCTACTTTATATGTGGGATGCCTACCACAGCATGGCTTTTGCCAAGTGATGCCATGTCTGCACCCGGGATCTGAACCTGTGAACTCGGGTCCGCCAAGAAGTGGAACGTGCACACTTAACCGCTGTGCCACCGGGCCGGCCCCACCCCTGGGGGTCTTGGCATGTGTCCCCCACAGTTACTATTCTGTGTTACCCGCACCATCCAGGAGAGAAAGCAGAAAGGAGGACTTTTAATTCTTCATTCTTTTTAAATTGTGATGTGTGGAAGTGTTACCTTCTAAAAAAAGATTAATCAATGAATTAATTATTAATGTAATTAAATTGAATTTATAATTCTTTCACTTTATGCTTCTGAAATTTTTTTCCTCAGAAAGAAAGGACTTCCATAGTTTAATATTGTTAGTCATTCACGTTTCTTCTGAAACTTTTATTGTTTCATATTTGACCAATCTATAACTTATATTCATGTAAAGAATAAAGTGAGGAACTCATTCCTTTTTTTTCCTTTTGGCATTTTCATTGGGATACTGCTGAATTTAGAAAATTGCTTGGTGAGAATTGATATATTTTACAGGAACAATGTGATCTTTCTATTTACTCCAGTCTTTTTTTTCTCTTTTTTTGGTGGGGAAGATGGTTGCTGAGCTAACATCTGTGCCAATCTTCCTTCATCCTGTATGTGGGACACTGCCTCAGCATGGCTCGATGAGCAGTGTGTAGGTCCGAGCCCAGGATCCGAACCCCGTGCTGCTGAAGCAGAGCGTGTGAACGTAACCACTACACCCCTGGGCTGGCCTCTACTCACGTCTTTTTTTTATATTCCTCAAAATAATTCCTATATAGCTTTGGCTTGAATTTATTCCTCGACATTTTATCTTTTGATTTGTGGTTGCCGTGGTTATAAGAGGGATCTTTTCTTCCATTATATCTATTTTAACTCGTTTTTGTTTCTCCGTAGGGAACTCTTTCTTTTCTATATTACTTTTGTAAGGAGTTATACGGTTGAATTCCCTGATTGTTTCTGATAGTTTTCCAATGGATTGTCTTCACTTCCTCCCGTACACTGTCACATCGTCTTCAGATGGGGATGACTTTGCCTCCTCTTTCATCTGCCATCACACACCTGTGTTCTCATGTGTTGTCTCCAGACACCTAGAAATACCCAGACACAGACGATGCTTTGGTCTTTACAAACTCAGCAGACTGCCTGGGTTGGCAGGTGGGTCAGGGACAAGGCCTTAGAGTGGTTGGCCTTTGTGCTGCCTGAGGAAACAGATGTTCTTCTATCTGCAGCTGCTTCTATCTAATGGTGCTGGTTACTCAGTGCTCCTCCCCTTAACTCTCAGGGGGCGACCCCACAGGGATGTGGTATGTGACCAATAAGATCCTGAAGAGTCCCACTGTCCTCTGGAAAGAGAGGGGCCCCTGAGAAGGTGCTGAGGGATGGGGCTGGCACGGGGGACGCTATTCGACATATTTCACAATGTAACTCTGAGGTCAGTTTGGCCATCAACAACGGCAGAGAAAGGCCTGCAGATCCCATTGAGGATTTCAACAATTCCCCCGTGAGGGGGGAGAAGGCACTGAATGAGAGAGATGAGTCCAAAAAGAGGGGAAGACTGGTGTCTCTCAGCTGATGGCCAAGAACACAGTGATTCACTCAGGGACTCCACCCCATTTGGGGCAAGGAAAGAGAGGAGAGCAGTTTCCAGCTGCTAAGAACATCCTCAGACCTGGAGCTGGCCCTGTGGGGCAGAGAAGAGGCCTGGGCTGACGGGTCACTGGGGGAAGGCAGACCCTCAGGCCAGGGAGGGTCTGGGCTCCTCCTTGGAGAGGAGAGGCGAGCCATGGCCTCGAAGAGCCCCCGGACGTGTGATGCTGGGGACCAGTCCCTGCCCCAGGCACCCCACTGGGCAGTTCCACTAAAGCTAAGGACAGACAAGATGGCAAAGGAAGGCACGGCTGCAGCCTGGGATGACCTGAGCGTGCTGAGGTCCACGCGGCTTGGACTGCCTGAGGGCACCATCAGACAGACCTTGGAAGCTGGGGTGAGCTACGCAGCTTTAGAACTAACTGGAAAGGGATTGATAGAGATTTTGATTCCCGGAGTGACGTCGTTTGGCTAACCTACACTCGACCGAGCCCAGGCAGTTGTATAATCCGCTTGTAACACGTTCTCACCCACTTAGTGAAAATAGCCATCTGGCTCACACAATATTTGCTACTATGTGGTTGATGTGAGAAGACACTTTTACCAGTGGTTAAAGCCCTTCGAGTTTTTCACCTTTGACAGAGAAGACAAACTGACATGTGGTTATCATGTTATAACCACACAGTATCAAAGGTTACTTAGCTCAGTGTGAAAGTACCAGTGAGCACTGCAAACATCAAGAGGCTCAGGAAACTATTCCTCGAAGCCGTCTAATTACATCCAGTTCTGCGTGAAAAATAGGTACTTCTCAGATCAAGGTCATTTCTTTCATGCGTTAAGAAACCCTCTCAGAATGCTGAGAAGTCAGACTCTGGGAGGCGAGTCTCCTTATTACATTCTAAGGTCCCATAGAACAGCGACTGAGAGGTTCTTGGTCATTTCACTGAGACTCAGGATAATTTCAAGCGGGATGGGAGGACCTTGTCTCATTCTGGAAATAGATGTATTCAAACAGCTCAACCGACTTCACGTCAGCAAATGGTTATTGAGATCCTAAGGCATGTGGCATCCCAGAGGATGTGAAATGATAATACAGACAGACTCTGCATCCCGAATCTTTCCATCAAAGATGAAGATGGGGGCGCCGGCAGAGTGGCACAGCGGCACAGCGTTTAAGTTCGCACGTTCCGTTTCGATGGCCCAGGATTCACCAGTTCGGATCCCGGGTGCGGACATGGCATCGCTTGGCAAGCCATGCTGTGGTAGGCCTACCACATATAAACTAGAGGAAGGTGGGCACAGATGTTAGCTCAGGGCCAGTCTTCCTCAGCAAAAAGAGGAAGATTGGCAGCAGATGTTAGCTCAGGGCTAATCTTCCTCAAAAAAAAGAAAAAAGATGAATATGGGAACAGAAATGATGCCAAGATAAGGCAGAGAAGGAGGAAGACAAAGAGAGTTCTTAGAAGGAAGGGGCAGGTCCATAGAGTCAGCTGCTCCAGAGGAAGGGATGGGAGAGGTTGGACCAAAACCTGGGGTGTGGTTGCTGGGGACGGCAATGACTTTCAGAGAGCAGCAGGCAGGGAAGCCGAATGGAGTGGGTGTGAGGAAGCCGAGAGAAGTGTGGTGATGAAGCGTGGTGATGAGCTGAGGAAGTGGTAGGGCCGAAGGAAATCTGTGTCAACTTTTTTAAGCCGAGGGAGCCCTGAGCGTGTGTATGGGTGGAGGAAGGTGCCAGTGGAGGAGGGGTTAAAAGATGCAGACAACATGACAGTGATGGCCAAGCTCTCTCCGAGCCCTGCAGGCAGACCTAGCCTGGGCTTCTTAACTGCTGGAGCACATGCAGAGCACCAGCATTTCACTGTTTGATGAGTATTGTTTGAATTTCATTTGTTGTATAATGAGAACACATTAACATTTTATTTGTGAGTCAAAAAACAGCCAGAACAGGCATCTGCTAAATTCTACCTGGTTTCCTGGAGGGGCTCAGGGCAAATTTAAGCTCAGCTCAAACCTTCAATAAATATAACAATGATGGGTAAAGATATGTGGCCTATTCATACAATGGAGTATTATTCAGCCATAAAAAGGAGTGAAGTACTGATACGTGCCACAACATGAATGAACCTTGAAAACGTTATGCTAAGTGAAAGAAGCCAGGAACAAAAGATGACGTTTTGTATGATTCCTTTCATCCGAAATGTCTGGAACAGGCAAATCCAGAGACACAGAAAATAGATTGGTTGTTGCCAGACTGGGGTAAGAGGAGTGGGGAGAGACTGCTTAAAAGGCACAGGGTTTCCTTTTGGGGTGATGAAAATATTTTGGCATTAGATCCAGGTAGCGGTTGCACAATATTGTGAATATACTAAAAGCCACTGAATTGTACACTTAAAATGGCTAATTTTATATTATGTGATTTTTAGCTCCATAATAATAATAATAAACCCAGCCCAAAATGATGCCGGGCCCCACCCATTGCTGGATTCTGCATCCCTCCCTTCAAGGATTGGTTACTCACTAGCTTTGCAACCACGGAGAAGTCATCCCAGTCCACAGTTTGCTGATCTCTGAAATGGGATCCTGGCATTTGTCGGGCAGGAGAACCACCTGGCACAACACGGCCACCGTTGACCTCTTGCTGTCCTCCTCACACAGTGGACCACATGACACTTGCTACAGCTTCATCACACCTCAGTCTTCAGCCAGCATTGTGGCTAAAATGTACCATGCTTGGCAGCGTGACCCACTGTCCCGGTTTACCAGGGACCGAGGGGTTTCCTCAGATGCTGAAACTGGGAAAGTCCCCAGAAAACTGGGTTGAGTTGGTAGCCCCATCTTGAACACTAGTTAAAGAGGCACGCAGAAGTCAAGGCTACGGTCTCTCTGGTCTTGGGGGACAGTCCCAGGCTGTCCTACCCTGAGACAGCCTTCTCTTGAAGACAGTCACATTACAGAGATGTGTAACAGGGCTCACGTGGTCCAGGGGAGGAGGCTGGATCTACAGACAGGCGAAGCTGGAACAGCCCCGCATTAGGGGCTGTAGCATTTTCTCTTTTTGGAGTGGAAATAGGAATTTACTTTGAGGTTCACTTTGAGGTCAAAGGGTAACCTCAGGAGTGGCCCCCTCAGTCACATAGCTGCAAGGCAGCCTCGCTAGGATTACACTGATGGCGGTAGCTGGAGCTTGCCAGGACACTTTCGGCTGGACCAGGGCCTGGGGCTTATAGGCAGTTGGCGGGTGAAATGAGATGTCTCAACCTGGGAGATGCAAATAGACTGACTAATTTACAGAGAGGCCAAGGAAACTCTGAGAAAGAGTGTCTGGGACTCTGTACTCTTTTGCTTTGAAGTTCAGTGTTATTGGAGCGTGTCTGATAGATGGGGGGTGGGGGAAGCTTGACAGAAGCTGATGGAAGAAAGAACAATAGGGGCCCTGATGCACCCTAAGGGCCGGGTACCTGCAGGGGTTAAGACCTGGTGGATCTGACTGTAAGCCCAGAGCCCAAGTCATCTGGGAGGAGTGTTAGTCTGGGTGAGCCTTTGAGGGACACGACCACCAACCCATTCAGGCAGTGGTTTCCTGTGAGTCAAAAGTGGGCAGGAAATGCACCCTTCATAACAGCGCAAAGTGGAAACAACCCAAAAGCCCATCAACTTATGAATGGATAAACAAACCATGGTATATCCATATAATAGAACATATTTAGCAATAAAAAAGAAAGGAAGTTCTGATACATGCTACAAGAGGCAGGGACCTTGAAAACATTGTGCTAAATGAAAGCAACCAATCACGGAAGGTCACAGGTTGCGTGAGTCTCTTTACATGAAACGTCCAGAATAGGGAAATCCATAGACAGAAATTAGATTAAAGGATGCCAGGGGCTGGGAGGCGGGGAATGGGGAGTGGTTGCTAATGGGTACAGAACATCACTTTCGGGGTCACACTTAAAGCCAGTGTGTCCCCTGGGGTCGTGCTGTGGAACCCCGGTAGCCCCATCATCCATGGGCATTGTTTAAACTTCAAGCCCAGCTCTTCCGGAAGGAGACTTTGAGGCCTGGGGAGGCTGAGAGGGAGAAACCGGGAGACACAGCCAGCGGGAGGACTGCACAGCCCACATGCTCTCAGCGCTCAAATGTGGGTTTTCTGGGTCACAGACCTGGTTGCCTCCCTGGGGTTTTGGTTTTCTCTCTGCCAAGCTTCCGGTTGCCATCCCTATGTGTGTGGGAGGTGTAGAGACGGCCCAGCCCAGGGTTCCACGTTCTGGCTGCACTTTAGAACTATCTGGGTCTGATCAAAGACTAGTGACGCCTTTGAGTCGATTGGGGTGGGTGATGGGGACCCATACCTTAACCGTGCAGCCAGGGTGTAAACCCTCCTTCTACAGAAAACAATAGTACGCCATAGATCAAAGAGCATGCCGGCAAAAATGGAGCAGAAAAGTATTATAAAGATGTGTCAGGCGGTTAATTAATCAACATATTATGTCATTTTGCTGGATTTTGTGATGCCCATGATGTTTGGCCCCTTTTTAAGATTTGTAGCTTGCATTTTCTTTTCTCGGTCTACATATTCACCTTTGTACCTAATTTGGGATGTTTTTCTTAAAGAGGTACTCCCAATTTTGGATAAGCTTTATGCCCCACAAGCCTTGGATCTGTCCCTCGGCTAAAGGCTCACTTAGGTTCAAGTTAAACATTTTGGCAACACTTCATAGTTCTACATTTCGTCACTGCTCCCATAATGTCGGGTGTCTGGCATTTAGTGACCACTCAGTTAAGGAGGTGACGCCAGATGTGTGCATTGTAAAGGTCTGCTTTCCCCATTGCAATTAGTAAGCAATCAGTGGAGTAGTATGTTGTCACGGGACAGCTATTCTGTTCCCCAACTTTTCGTTGAATGGTTTATTTTTTTTAAAGATTTTATTTTTTTCCTTATTCTCCCCAAAGCCCCCCAGTACATAGTTGTATATTCTTCGTTGTGGGTCCTTCTAGTTGTGGCATGTGGGATGCTGCCTCAGCGTGGCCTGATGAGCAGTGCCATGTCCGCACCCAGGATTCGAACCAACGAAACACTGGGCCGCCTGCAGCGGAGCGCGCGAACTTAACGACTCGGCCACGGGGCCAGCCCCTCATTGAATGGTTTTAACACCCATTGATGAGTCTGTCCTGGATCAGTTATTCCATTGGGAGTTGCAAAGTGTTGATTCAATAATTCTTTCATTAATTTTGCCTTTATGGGCTGGAATTCTTCTATGCAGAATACTCTCCCTGATCAATTTCACAGAGGATTTTAATGTCAACCAACCACAGTCCAGAAGCACTGATTCAGTCCCACAGCTTCATTTCCAGATGGGAAATACTGAGGTTCATGTTGGTAAAAAGATTTGCTCAAAATCATGAAGTCGCTAGCAATAAAGTGTTACTTTTTGTTTTAATACCAAAAGAAAAATCTTTATCTTGAAGCAACTCTGAGACACCAGAGCTGTGCATCACAATTGGTGGTTCTTTTAGAGCACCTGTCAGCATTTCCTAGAATAGGACACAGCTTGGGAAATATAACCAGGCTTTGGGAAATATTAGAAGGCTTGCCATTTAAACCAGGAACTAAATTAGCTCCCTACTCTTTAACTGCCATTATTTAACATGTCTCTGGAAGTTCTGGCTAACTCAGTAAAATAAGAAGTGAAAAAAAGGTATAATTATTGGAAATAAGAATACAAAATCACCACTACTTGCATACAGTATAATGCTTTTTCTAGAACAGCAGTTAAATCTTTTCGTCTCAGGACCCGTTTGTCTTCTTAAAATTTCCTGAGGCCCCCAAACAACTTTTGTTTATGTGGGTTATATATATATGGGTATTTACCATATAAGAAATTGAGAAAACATTTTAAAATATTTACTTATTAATTCATTCAAAATTAACAAACCAATTACATGTTAATGCAACATATTTTTTTTAATGAAAAATGGTTATATTTTCCCAACCCAAAAAGCATTTGGTGAGAAAAGTGCTATTCTTCTGCATCTTTGTAAATCCCTTTAACCTCTGGCCTGCGGGAAGGCAGCTGGAGTTTTATGTGTGCTCTGCACCCAGCAGGTGCAACGTCACACCCAAAGCAGTTGCTGGAAAATTCCACTGGACACTGTGAGAGAATGAGAGCGAAAAAGGCAAATGAACTCTTGGTGTTATTATGAAAATAGTTTGGACCTTGCAGACTCCCCAAAATGGCTTCTGGGACCACACTTTGAGCACTTGCTGTTCTGGAACACTCAAGAGAGTCAGCTCAAAGTTTTAACTAGTATAAGTTAGCTTGGTAAAGTGGCTGGATAAATGATAAATATATGAAAACGATTCACTTCTCCATATACCAGCATCTCTGGAATCGTTATGGAGAAGCGTAAATTTCTCTGATCCTTCATTGGCCTGATGGCCCATTAGCCTGTTAACCCACTTCCTCAAATGTACACTTTCTTTTATTATGAAAATTTCCCCTTGACTAAGCATGTAGTATCGAGTTCTACTTCCTCTAATGCAGGAAAGCTTATGTTTTCATGTGTGGAACTTCAAAAACAAACATTCAACTGCCAGAAGAACAAATTACTGAGTTCGCTATTCTAGAGCATGGGAATGGATAATTCAGAATGAGTGCCAGCATGCTGATGCGGCACAACATTTAGTTTTGCAATTAGGCTCCAAACAGCGTGTCAAGAGATAAGGGCTTCAGGGTCCTGCCCACCGGTTGAAATTCCAGCTCTGCCACCTCCTGGCTGTGGGAGCTGGGGCAGACAAATTTACCTCTCTGCCTTAAGACTAAGAAGAGCTCGGTAAGTATTAGCTATCCGTAATTGCACCATAGGTGTGATATAACACATCATCTAGGAATAAACATAAACTTGGCATGCTCACACCATGTCACAGGGATGTTGCTAAGATAAGCAGTGATGGACCTACAGTTTCTAAAACAGTTCATGGTTCCAGGATTATCTAGACGATTCTAGAATTGTGTGCCTCAGACACATTATCTTTAAAAAAAAAGTCTCCCATTATAAAATGAGAGATGCAGATGCAGAGTTGAAGCCAAATGAACATTTCGCACGCTCAGTCTTCCCCATCACAAGTAACATCTCCTTTCTTCCAGTTGCCGAGGCCAAGAACCTTGTGCCCCTCCGATTCCTCCCTCTCTCTCATGTCTCACTTCCATCTAGTGGGAAATCCTGTCGCCACTACCACCAAAATATCTCAAATCTGACTTTTACCACCTCTGAGGCTTCTAGCCTGGTGCAAGCCAGCGTCATCTCTTGTTAGATGATTGCAATCGCCCCCCAGCTGCTCTTCCTTCTTCCTTCAGCCCTTTCTTTTCTTCAGTCATTTTAGATGATCCTTCAGCAATGTTAGCCAGATCACGCTGCTCTTTGACCCCAAATCCCTCCATGACTCTCTTCTCAAAGTAAAATCCCAGATCCTTCCAATGGTCTGTGAGGCATCTCATCACCTCTCTGACTTCATCTCCTCGTTGCTCCCTCCTTTCCAGCCACACTGGCCCCCTTGTTGTCCCTCAAGCACACCAGGCATGTTCCTGCCTCAGGGCCTTTGCACTTGCCAATTTCTCTACCTGGAATGCACTTCTCCCCTGCTTGTCCTCATAGCTCACACATCCACTTCCTTCAGCTTTTTACTCAAATGTTACTTTCTCAGAGAGGCCTGTGCTGCTGACCCTGTCTTAAATTGTACCCCCGACATACACACTTGCCTACTCCACTTCCCTGACTTATTTTTCTCTTGAGAAAAAAATTTTTTAAATTATATACTTTGTATATTTTCTCTCTCCCCCATTAGAATGTAAGTTCTGCAAGCGCAGGAATTTGGGGGTTTTTCTTTACTGTCTTTTAGTCTCTGCAGTATCCTCAGTGCTTAGAAAGTACCTGGCCCACTAGGGGCCCGATAACCATTTGTGGTGAAATGAATGAATGAATGAACAAATGAATGATTTATTCACTAAGTTACAAAGTGTTAAGAAGAGCTGGAAATGTTAGACCCTATTTGTTGACTTGGCTGGACCTGACGTGCAGTGACACGGAGCAGGGAGGTACACCAGGCTGGGAAAGCTAAACATTCTTTACGGAGATTTCCATTTATGACACGCTCTAGAACACTTGAGCAAACGTAGGCAGCCATGGCCACTGTCACTCTCCAGACACCATCACTTTGACAAGAATATTCAGTTAAACTCTGAATGAGCTCACATTATTAAAAATTAAATTTTGACCTTCCAATCTGGATGTTGTGGACTGAATGTTCGCGTCCCCCCAGAATTCATATGTTGAAACCCTACCTGCCATGTTTTAGGATCTGGGATTTTCAGGAGGTCATTAGGGTTAGATGAGGTCCTGAGGGTGGCGCTCTCGTGAATGGGATTAGTGCCCTCATGAGAGTTGCCAGGGAGCTTGCTTCCCCTTGGTGCTGTCTACCACGTGAGGATACAGTAAGTTGTCAGTCTGCCCCCCAGAAGAGGGCCTTCACTAGAACTTGACAGTGCTGACACCCTGACCTTTGACTTCCAGCCTCCAGAACTGTGAGAAATAAATCCTGCCGTTTGTAAGCCACCCAATGTTCTTGCTACATCAGCCCAAACTGACTAAGACACTGAGTGAAAGTTCTTGTTTTTTTTTTCAAATTATTGTCTCAAGAAGGAAGAGAAAATGGGTCGGCCCCAAGGCCAAATAGTTACATTCTCATGCTCCGCTTCAGTGGCCCCGGGTTTCGCCAGTTCAGATCCTGAGTACAGACATGGCACTGCTCATCAGGCCATGCTGAGATGGTGTCCCACATGCCACAACCAGAAGGACCTACAACTAGAATATACAACTGTTTACTGGGGGACTTTGGGGAGAAGAAGGGGGAAAAAAAAGATTGGCAATAGACGTTAGCTCAGGTGCTAATGTTAAAAAAAAAGGAAGTTAAAGGAGGCCAGCCAAGTAGACTAGCTTTCCATCTGTAATGGGCTGAACTGTGTCTCTCCTTTCCCCACCTGAAAATTCAGATGTTGAAGTCCTGACCCCCAGGACCTCAGAACATGACTGTATTTGGGGATAGAGACTTTAAAGAGGTCATTAAGATAAAATGAGGTCACTAGGGTGGGCCCTAATCCAGTGTGACTGGTGTCTTTTTTGAGGAGAGGAAGACACATCTAAAAAATACCTTCACCTAAACATCTAGAATAGTGTTTGACAATATATCTGGGTACCATGGCCTAGTCTTGTTGGCACATAAGATTAACCATCACACAATGCTTGATACATGCATCATGTGAATAGTTGATTGATTGAAATAAGAATTAATTTGGCTTAATTTAAGCTATTGTCACTGAAAGAAAAAATACACCACTTTAAAAATACTTTAAAATTTCAGGGATTTTTTTAATAGACATATATTTTCTCTAACCCTAATTGTACTTAAGGTGTTCTTATGAGTTAAAAAAAAAATGGGCAAATGTTCTGGATGGTGGTAATGGTTGCACAACTCTATAAAGTTACTAAGAGTTGTTGGATTGTACACTTAAGATGGATGTGTTTTGTGGTATATAAATTATACCTCAGTAAAGCTATTTTTTAAAAAATGAATTGGGCAATATATGCGCTATTAATCATGTAAAAACATTTCTAGTTCATGAAAAACATCCAAACAAGAGAGAATTCTAGGGGCTGAGACAAAACTGGTCTCCACAGTCTTTCAACACAAGTAGAATAAAGTCTGGGGACACTTGAAAAATAATACTACGGACAAAATCCTGATAGGGACAGGAAATAACAAAAAAAAAATTTGTTTCTGTTAACAAAGGTAACAAGTCTTTTCTTATAAATTTGGATGACACTGAAAATGTCGACAGCTTTGGGAAGAAAGGGGCTAAAAAGCATTCTTTGGATTTAGCCACGATGTCACTTGTCTCCTGGAAAGGACTGGAAAAGGACTTCATGCTCAGAAGGACTTCCACCCTGGGCTTCTAGAGACATCTGGAAGAAGGAGCTTCCTTCCTGCCCCTTCTGGTAAAACCTGGAAGATGCAGACAGATACCATGCACTCAACTCTGGGCCCCTCATTTCCTCCCTACAGTCGTGTCATTTTCAACTCGTCCTTTCCTTATTTGTTCTCCTCCTTTCTTCCTGGCACCGCCATCTTTTCTACCATCTTCAACTTTGCCAGTGTTTCTTATCGTTTTTAGGATAAGTGGGATCTTTCTTTTTTCCCATCCTATCAAAAGTTTCCCACCTTCACAGCATGATTGCACTCATCGCAGTCTTTCGACAGGTGTGAAATGAGACTCAAGAAACTAAGGCCACCGCCTGCTCGATTACCCTTCTGAGAAGCCCTGGACTGTGTGAGGACACAGATACAGATGCCCATCACACCTACTGATTCACGTGAGGCCCAGGGACCCACCTGTGCAGACCCCACCCTCAGACGGCACCTCCTGGAAAGGAGATAACTGGAGGAAGAGACAGTTCTGTCACCTTGAGAAATGCTCCTTGAACCCAGGGGTCTGGCTAGGGGACCAGAGTGACAGAGAGGGTGGCAGATGCTGGACACTATGAGAACATGCCTTTCCTGACCACCACCCGGGCCAACTTCTATTAATCGCCTGCTTCCCCCAGCGCCCAGGAGCCAGGGGAAGGTCAGGGCAGCACTGAGGGGCCTGTGGGACCCTCTCTGAAAGGCCTCGCCAGGAGGTCTGGGCTGTCAGCACCACGGGGAGGGCTTGAAGGAAGGGCCAACAGCACACAGTAGGGCTGTGCGTAGCAGGTGCAGCTCTGATGATGTGTGTGAGCCCTCCTTCTCTGCCTTCCCATCCTGTTTGCCCTTCTTTCCCCATCCAGGAGCCCTAGAAGGAATGGCTAGGGAAAAGAAACCCTTGAAAAGCCTGGATTCCCAGCCACACAAGCCAAAAGGACATCTGGATTACTGAGAGTTCAGATTTGCTATAAAGGTGACACGGAGGACACACACCCACACTGAGTGGAGCCTGGGACATTCCAGAGATGCTGGTATATGGAGAAGTGAATCGTTTTCATATATTTATCATTTATCCAGCCACTTTACCAAGCTAACTTATACTAGTTAAAACTTTGAGCTGACTCTCTTGAGTGTTCCAGAACAGCAAGTGCTCAAAGTGTTTAAAACCGAAGGAACAACGCAAAAGCAGCATATATCCTGAGATGGTGATATCTAAGTCGATGATCCTTGAGCACAGTAATGAGGAGTCCTTTGTGG